>NC_051065.1:16822000-17122000 GCF_004664715.2 Peromyscus leucopus
CAATTTAAGTGCCAGGATAACAGTTTTAGAAAAACCTAATAAACCTGTGAAAATGAATTATAGAGAAATTCAAATTCAGACAGAAGAAATTAACAGTGAAGTTGTTTCAAGATTGGATCATAGGTTACAGAAAGAAAACCTGTTTTCACACAGTCACCATTAATTTATCCAGTAACCGTACAGCAGTTGCCTAATCAAATGACTACACACAATATGTGGGCTCCAATTGAAATGTTAGATTTATGAAAATTTAAGGAGGCAATAGTATCTTACGGCATGCATTCCCCATATGTAGAGCAAATGTTAAACTCTTGGTCAAAATATAATAGGATTATACCTTGCAGGAGCTGGCACAGGGTGTTCTGGAACCCAGTCAAAGGCTCCAGTGGCAAATGTGGTTCAAGGAGGAGGCTAAAAACATAGAAAAACAATGGAGGGATAAAGGAATACAAGTCTTCCAGGATCAGCTTATTGGAGAAGGCCAATATGATTCAGTACAAACACAATGTTTATATGATATCCAAACCCTAATTCTATGTCACACTGCAGCCTTGAATGCATGGGAAAGAGTTGAGGAACCAGGAAAAAAAACTGAGTCATTTACAAAGGTTATACAAGGCCCAAAAGAATCTTTCACAGATTTTTTACAAAGACTGGATTCAGCAGTAAAGAGAATGGTCCTTGATTCAGAAGCTAGTCAGATAATAATTGAATCTTTGGCCTTTGAGAACACGAATGCAGCATGCAAAAGAATAATCAGGCTGTTAAAGGCAAGATCTGTACCCCTGGAAGACTGGATTAGAGACATGGTTAATGTTGAGGCTCATGTGGGTAGGAGAAGCAATTTGAAAAGGTTTGAGAAATGTTAGATATTTTGGATATGGAAAGCAAGGACATTTGAAAAGGGACTGTAAACAGGACCTTCCTAGAAACAATGTTTCTTCAAGGAACACTGGCAACAGAATGCCCCTTCCTTCTGGAGTATACAGAAGGTGTGGTAAGGTAAAACACTGGACCAACGAATGTAGATCAATAAGGGACAGACAAGGTAATCCTTTGCCTCGGGCTTCAGTAAACTCCCAAAGGGGCCTCAGGCAGGCCTTCACAGTAAATCCAGTTCAAACCATTCCTGCAGTTGTAGAGGAAACCCCTACTCAGAACAATTAAATAACCAAATGCCTATTGGAATAAATCATGCTGGCTGAGATGATGAAACAGAGAGAATAGAAAATTCAGGAGAAAACATAAAGAAAAACTTTTGGCAAACTTCTATTAATGAACAAAGACCAAAATTAACAATAAAAATAAATGGTGTTTTGTTGTCTGGTCTGGTAAACACAGGTGCGGATGTTACCATAATTGCACCAGAATTTTGGCATCCAACTTGGCCTCTTCAGGAGGTAAACGTTCAACTGTTAGGAATTGGGACATTATCTCAGGTGAAACAGAATGCAAGATGGCTCGAATGTATAGGTCCAGAAGGACAGAGAGGAAAATTAAAAACCGTATGTAGCTAACATAGCTATGAACCTGTGGGGTCAAGACTTGTTGCAACAATGGAATACTCAGATTAACATCCCTCCAACCTCAGAAACAAATCATAAACTAGCACATGTTTCTGAGAGAAATATTAGAAGATATTATTCTAATGAGTGGTCACCAGTCATCCATATTATACAAGAACAGGGCACAACAACTGATGATCTTCCAAAGACACGAACAGCTCTACCTTTAAAATGGTTAGCAGACAAGCCTGTATGGGTTTAGCAATGGCCTTTAACAGCAGAGAAACTCCAGGCTTTAGAAGAGCTGGTAGAAGAACAGTTAAATGCTCAACATATTGAAGAATCAACCAGCCTTGGAATTCTCCTGTATTTGTTATTAAAAAGAAATCCAGTAAATGGAGAATGGTAACAGACCTTAGAGCAATTAACAAGGTAATTCAGCCAATGGACTCTCTACAATCTGGAATTCCTTTACCTACTCTGTTACCAAAAGGATGGCCTCTCGTAGTTATTAATTTAAAAGACTGTTTCTTTTCATTACCCTTACAAGAAAAAAGACAGAGAAAGATTTGTTTTCACAGTGCCTACTTATAATAATTCTCAACCATTTAAAAGATTTCCTCCCACAGGGAATGTTGAATAGCCCAACTTTGTGCCAATATTTTGTACAACAGCCATTAGAAGTGATACGTAAAAAATTTCCTAAATCTATAATTTAATCACTATATGGATGATATTTTACTAACTGACTCAAATGCAGACACTTTAGAAAGAATGTTTGAAGAAGTAAAGGAAATTTTACCTTGCTGGGGATTACAAATTGCTCCTGAAAAGATACAAAGAGGAGATTCTATTAATTATTTAGGATATAAAATAGAGTACAAAAAATTAGACCCTAAAAGGTGCAAATTAGGAGAGATAGACTACAGACTCTTAATGACTTTCAAAGATTATTTGGAGACATTTCTCATCTACGAACTATTGTTGGAGTAAAAAAATGATGAACTGAATAATTTGTTCAAAACCTTAGAAGGTGAAAAGGACTTAAATAGTGCAAGAGAACTATCACATGAAGCTGAGAAAGAATTGGCCTTGGTAGAAAAGAAAGTACATGAAGGGCACGTGGATCTTATTGATCCAAAGCTAGATTGCATTTTGGTTATTTTACATTCTAGGTATTCTCCTACAGGAATATTAATGTAGAGGGAAGATATTATATTGGAATGGATATTTTTACCAAATAAACCAAATAAAAAATTAAAAACTTATGGGGAAAAAAATCTCTGACTTGATTTGGAAAGGAAAATTGAGACTTCGTCAATTAGCAGGAATAGACTCAGCAGAAATTTTCATACCTTTAATTAAGGAGGACATTGAAAAATTATGGACAGAAAGTAAACCTTGGCAAAGAGCTTGAAGTAATTTTTGGGGAGAAATTAACAGCAAATATCTCAAAAGTGATAGAATTGATCTTATAAAGAGAGCTGATAGGATCTTGCCTCGAATTTTTCAGGGGAAAAACCCATATCTGGAGTTTGTACATTTTATGCAGATGCCAACAAACAAATCCGAAAATTTAAGTAAAGTGGTTCAAAGTCCTTATAATTCAGTTCAGAAATCAGAATTGTATGCTATTCTGTTGGTATTTATGGATTTTTCAGAACCTCTCAACATAATAACTGACTCTCAGTATGCTGAAAGAGTAGTATTACATATTGAGACTGCAGAATTTATCCCTGATGCTTCAGAATTAGCTTCACTATTTATTCAATTACAAGATACAGTCAGGAAAAGGAGTCATCCTTCATATATAACTCACATCCGATCCTATACTGGTCTGCCAGGCCCTCTAGCACAAGGCAATAATGAGATTGATAAATAATTGATAGGAAATATGCTGGATGCCTCAGAATTTCATTAAAAAAATCATGTAAATAGTAAAGGCTTAAAAAAGGATTTTTCCATAACCTGCAACAAGCCAAAGAAATAGTAAAGAAATGTCCTACTTGTTCCTTCTACAATCAAACGCCATTACCAGCAGGATGTAACCCAAAGAATACTCGGGGGAATTAAATCTGGCAGATGGACGTGTTTCACTTTGCAGAATTTGGAAAATTGAAATATGTACACCACACTATCGATACTTATTCAGGATTTCAGTGGGCAACTGCTTTGAGTTCTGAAAACGCTGATTCAGTAATTACTCATTTGCTAGAAGTTATGGCCATCATGGGCATATACACAAACTGCAATCATATATGTCTGAAAAAACATGCTTATTACAAATAAAGACAGTACCACTTCATATGCTCCATCATAATATGTCTCTGTAAATGAACAGTTTTTTGCTTATTACAATAAATGCAGTACAGGTATACCACATAATCCTACAGTCAACAGTTATAGAAAGATCAAACAGAACTCTAAAGGATATGCTAAAAAACAGAAAGAGTAACAAAAACCCAGAAATAAACTGCATAATGCTCTATTAACTTTGCTTTTTCTCATTGCCAATGAGAAAGGAACAACAGCTGCAGAGAGACATTGGATAATAGAAAAAAACTACAGAATTAAATCAGCCTATATACTTTAAGGATGTGCTGACCTCAGAATGGAAACCAGGATATGTGTTACGTTGGGGATGAGGTTTTGCTTTTGTTTCTACAGGAGAAGATAAGCTGTGGGTACCATCAAAATTGATAAAGGTTCTATTTGAACAAGAGACTTCTTAATTAGAGGAGGTGATAGTTCATCAACCAGCATGAACATCCAATTTAAACTAACTTATACCAGTAACACGTGCTTTTTCATTTAATCAGATAATAACTTGCCAAAAAGGAACATCCCCAAAATTAGTGTTGGGGAAAGGTGTTTGTTTTTGTCTTTTAGGAGAATGAAGGTTAAGGAATCTGGAGAGCACTGGACAAATGAGACAACTGAAGAAAAGGGACAAATCATCTATCCCAGGAAACAGAGTGAAATGGCATATGGATATATCATCTAAAAATTTTTATAAGTCTTCCTAAATGTTTGTTTCTGCTCTTCTCTAAGGAAATTTAACACTATTGGTCTTCTAATAGTCCCAGTTCAATTAAAATTTAAAGCTGACTTTGGAGTTGGAGAATGGCTTTCTCCTTCTTTAAACTCAAGCATTTTGTTAAAAGGAAAATGCAAACTCCCTGTATCATGCTAGAAGAAAAGAGCCATCTTCTCCTATGGGACAGGAAAAAAAATTAATTAAGGGACTATTCTATTACTAATCTCAACTCTTTGATTCTATTCTGATTCTTTAAATATATACATTTTAAACTTTGTTAAGATATGAATGGTCATATAGAATACTAACTAATTCCAGAAAAAAAGGCTTCAATTAGCTGCATATATATATATGTCTTTGTGTTCAAGTCTCTTATCAGTTTTCTGCAGGATATCATGGCCAGGCCTAACATCAACTGAAGTCTCCAGGAAGAAGATGGGGCCCCACAACAACAACAATTCCACGTGGACAATAATAATATCACCAAGCTGACAAACATCATCTACACATCAACTTTAGACTACAAAGTGCTCAGAGCAATTTTGAGAGGGCTAGCTGAGATGATCCAGTCTCAAAGACTACTTGAATAAGGACTTGAGATAAACCCTGAACTTTGGCATTATACACAGTCTGGATAATGAAGGGTATAGTTACCTTTCCTAGAATTTGACAGTTAACCTAAATTTTTTTTCAGAATAATGATAACTTTGCCCATACCCAGCAGGAAGCAATTTTAAGAATACGACGCCCACATTTCCAAAGAGGTGGTGTGGAGTGGGTGGTTTTTTTGGTCTTTTAATGGTTTTTCGGTCTGGGATAATTTTCATTGTTTAGGGGGGGTTGTTTACAAGTTGTTGTCAAGGGTTAGGAAAAGAGCTAAGCAAAGGAGATTAGATTTAAGGTTCTTGTTTAAAAAATAAAAGAAAATGAAAAAAAATACAATTACTAGTTTTAAATACTTTACATTGGATTGGATTGTTTTATATTGTATACAAATTATATATATATTGAAATTGATATTGTTAGAAAATGCTATATGTATATTTCTAATTGTATTTATACCATTCATTTAATAATGTGATGCAACTTTTTGATCCTTGAATTTTATTATTACCAAATATTAGGATATAAAGAAATGAAAGTTAGTAGTTAAACATTATAATAGAACTTATAGTCATATTAGGTATGTTTTCAAAATTGATCAGATATATTTTAAATAGACAGGTCATCTTCAAACCCTTCAGAGAGCTACAGAATATAGCATTTAAAATGTTTTAATAACTTAGAAAATTTTTCTTTTTTGTTATGACTATGAGACATGTCAGCTCCTGGCAGTACCAATCTACTTCAGAGAGAATATGGGCTTTGAAGAAAGTGCATATGGAGTTAACTTTCATTGTGGCAAAAGTTAGCCACTGGACAACAAAGTATCCTCAAATCAACTGCTGACAACAGGACAAAATGGACAGACAGGACACGAAACAAGGACTACTGATTCTTGCCAATACAAGTGTGGTTATGGCTTTATCAAAAGACATCTTCTGAAGCCAGGACAATATGGCACCATCCCTGAAGGGGCCTTCACAATCCGGAGAAGGTACAGTGCCCTTTTCATACACCACTAGTGTACTTACCAAATTATATGCTGAAGAGAAAATAATTGTTCTTGTAAATCACATAGGTTATTTATTTATACAATAGTCTTATTCCTTAAAAATAGAGGTTTCAAAACTAGAAGCTAAATGCTGTTTTATTGTGTAGTATAGATAGTTAATACAAAAAGCAAATGCTATTATATTTGTTTGGAATAGTTTAGATCAGTAGCTTTATCTGGGTCTTAATGTTTAATGTCATTTGTCAGATTGTTTGGTTACAGTAATATTATTATTGAACACAGAGATACAGTTTTCCTTTTCTATGCATTGAGGAGATTCTCTGTTTTATTAAACACAGAAGAAAATAGTTTTAATGATTTCATAAGACACTATTGCTGCAAGATTTTAGTCATTATTTATTTGTATCCCCTTGTTGAATATTTAGAATATTTTAATTTTACAGTTATGTTTTGTTGTTACTCTTCCCCCAAGATATTGCCTACAATTCCATACTGCTTTTCTTTCCCTTACCCGGTTTCCCCTTCTTTGAAGAGATGTTTTCTTACTACGGTCTCTCTTCTCATACCTGTAATGTCTGTTTTTCTTATCCTAGAATGAGGAGGCAGCGGAGGAGGAAGATAAGGAGGAGGAGAGGGGGAGAAAGAAGAGGTGACTGAGGGAAAAATGAATATGGAATTTAAGAAGCAACCAAACAAGAATGTCTCCAGCTGTTATTATCTTGTCTACCCCTGTTTGTATCTTCCTGCATACTCTGATGGAATGGTCAACATTTTCCTGACATATTTTCTACCTGTACACTTAATCAATATATTGCTCTAGATTTTTTTATTTCTCTATTGTCTTCATCTATTTTCTGTAATTATTATGAAATATCTGGGACCTGATACTTTTTAAAGAGTATGAGTTTATTTAGCTCACAGTTTTGAAGGTTGAAAAGCTCTAGAATACAGCACCAGCTTCTTGATGCTCATTGCCTGGTAAGGGGTTTCCTACTGCATCATGACTGGTGGAGAGCATCACATAGTAATTCTCGTCAACCATGCCTACTCTGGTCTGTCTTCGTCTTTGATGAGACCACCTGTGCCAACAAGAACCTACACTCTCATTTTCAAATAAAACTAAATTTAATTGATCAACCTGTAAACAACACTAACATATAAATTGGTAGACCATATTTCTAGTAAATAAATTATGGTGAGACAAACTTGACCCATACTATTTGGATATTATCACCAATGATTTCTTCTTTTTCACTAAATTATTCTAATATCATATAAAAATGTTACTTTCTCCTATCATGAAACACTTGGAGAAATCCTTAATATTTTATCCTGTGGCTACCTCTTTTGCCCCCTCTGGATGAAAACTTGCAGACAGTGTTCTTGCTCTATAGACTAGCTTCAGTTTCTTTCCATTCTCCTTTGAACTCATTCCAATCAAGATGCCACTCCATATGCCACCAAAATGTCCAAGTTTATCAGTGATCTGCACATTCCAGGACAAGGAACCAAAACTACTCAAAGAAACCCTATCTCAAAAAAACAAAAACAAAACAACAAGAGAAAAAGAAAAAGAAAAAGAAACTAGCAAGCAGATCCTAGGACCATTTCTCAAGTCATTAAAAATAAATACAGCAGAAATGAGTTCAGGGGTTGAAGAGAAAGCCTAAAGGTGCTAGAGAGGAGCTGGTAGGTGGAGTCCTTCTATGACTCAACCACAGTAATTTTCTAATGAAATGAAGTTTTAGCTGAGCATAAGCTTTCCATCAATGCTTCTTCAGAATTTACAACTGTGGCTCCACACTTATCTCTGGGTTTCTGGAGCTAAGTCTGGTGTCCTATTTGATTTCCTGTGGCCATGATGAAATACGATGTACAAAAGGAACTTGAGGAGGAAAGGTTTATTTGGCTTACACTTATGTGGCACAGTACATCAGCAAAGGAGGTCAATACAGAAATTCAAGGCAGAAACTGAAGCAGTGACCAGAAGGAACACTACTTACAGCCTTGCTGTCTCTGGTGTGCTCTGCAACTTTTCTTATGCAACCCAGCACCTCCTGCCCCAGAGTGGCACTATCCGAAAGTAGGCTGGGCCCTCCAACCTCCATGCAGCAACTAAGACAAAAATGACTGACAGATGCCAATCTGATAGAAACAATTTCTCATTTGAAGTCCCCTCTTATGTGAAAGAAACTAACCAATATGCCTGGTATCTGAATCTGTAACAGTTTTCCAAATTGATTTTTGTTTGTTTGGTTGGTTTTGGTTTTGGTTGGTTGGTTGGTCTGTTTTTTGTTTGTTTTGTTTTGTGTGTATTACAGGCTCTCCCTGTGTAGTCCAGGCTAGTCTTGAACTTCCTTTAGTCTCCAAATTCTGAGATTATAGATGTGTACCACCATGCCTTGTTTTCCAAGATCTTTATATTTTAGCTTTCAATTGGAACCTAATACACAAAATATGTGTTAAATGTGATTGTACACAGGTACCAACAGCAAATGCACTCCTTAGACTGTATGGTAGCAAGGCAGTTCTGGGGCCACTGCCCCAGTGTGCTGAATGAAAGTCTAAGCTTTAATTTTTATATTCTATTTTGTTTACTTTTGTGTATATGGAGGTGGGGGAGTGCTTGCATGTTAGTGTGCACGTGCATCTTGTAGATGTAGAGATCAGAGGACCACTTGCCATGTTGATTCATCCCTTCTATCCTGTACATTCCAGGGATCAAACTCATGTCACCAAGTTCAGTGGCAAGAGCCTTTACCTATATACCTACTGAATCTTCTTGCTGGCCTCATAATCTGCATTTATTAAACCTCTGGGAAATGTGAATTTCATTAAGTGTAAGCACTATCCTTGTAAACATACTATGAAGAGGGGAATAGAAAGAAATTGCTACACCTCCTATTACTGAGTATTTCTTTATACCTCTCTTCATCACCCTCCATGTTACTTTGAGCCATATAAGGAGAAAGGTCCATTAGTTTAAGTAGGGTGTGGATATAGGATACAGGAAAGCAGAATTGAGCAGGGAAGACGGTCCGGAGATATTTTTCCCCTTGACCTTCCTCATTTACAACTCCTGGCAGGATCAGTCATAGGTAGGTCACCCTGAAGCACAAAGACAACTAAGAGGTAAGCCAATGGCTTCCAATTTTTCATACACTGAATGTTTTAACTATATATTTTTACCAGAAAAAATTAACCTTTATTTTGAATTTTATTAAAATAAACTGTCTTTAAGTAGTTTTTCTTTCAAAGTCCAGTAGTAACAGCAAAAAAAAAAATTGTGCTTCTCAAATTTAACATCAGCATACTTTCTGAAAAGTGACTGATTACAAACCTGGAGAAGATTTCTATATAATCTACAAAGATTATTTTGTAATCTAATTCATCTTCTCAGATAATTATTTAAAAAAATCAATCACTGTCAGTTCATAACAATAATAAGAGAGGAATCAGAAAAAGGGGTTGTATTGAAGGGTTCAATTTCTTCCCAAGATAAGATCAAATCAATCCAGCAGCTGGGAACTGCATTAAAATTATTTCTAAGTGGAATTTAGCTGCATCATTTTACATTCCAGCTCGTGTGTGTGTGTGTGTGTGTGTGTGTGTGTGTGTGTGTGTGTGTGATATCACAGTGGCTTTAAGATGGTATTTTAGAACTAATTGCAGCCCCTTTCAGTTTTCCTCGAGGAGGCTTTCTTAGCAAATGCCTTCCTTTATTTCTTTCCTTGCTTTTTGTCTAGTCAAAAAGGAATGACAAGCGACTGAGTCTCAAATGATACTTTTTTTTTCAGTTTGAAAAAGGGAAGAAAAAGAAAGAAAGATGCCAGTAAGGCAATATCATGAATTACATGTTAACGATGATCCAATCACACATAGGATGTGCTTGTCAAATAATCACCTTATGCTATATGCTGCTTCAACAACCCTACCAGCAGAATCACTTGGAATATTACCTGAAATTGGAATTCTAAATAAATAAATGCTATTATCTTTATAGTCTAGCTTATAAGCATCTTGCTCCACCTCCACTGTTTGACTTCTTCCAAAAAGAAAGAACATCCAATGTAGCTGTTTTATCTGGAAATTGTGTAATATCAGTCAGGACACAAACATTTACAAAGAATCCCAATTTAGAAGATTGGATTGTGTGTTTAGGAGAAAAAAAAAATGGTGCTGATTCATGGTCCATCTGACTCACGGTCCATCTGACACTGTTTTTCTGGCCAAATGCTTTGTTATATAAGCATTGCTTCTTGGTATGGCCACTTACTGTGGAAAGTACTGCATCTCACTGCCCCACAGTGACCCTAAACTTCATAAGCACAGTAGCTTGCCAAAAGTTTTTAAGGCACACACTAAAATGGTCTGTGGCAGAGCTGATTTTAAGATTGTATCAGCTATTAACTGATGAATACTGTGGTGTGCTTTAAACCACAATTTCCTCTTCAAATTTTGGGTTACAAATATCCATGTTAGAAAGTCTCAAGAAGAATAAATGTGATACTGTAAGAGAGTCTCAGAGCAATTGCCTGACTGAAGTTAAGGAGGGCTCACATCATTTATCTTCCTCCCAACATTGCTGGTGACTTCTTGTGGATGTTCCTAAAATCAACACAAAGAATAGGACTTGGGGATATTTACTTAAGTCAAAGTTAATCTACACATTCCAAAATGTATCAGCTCTAAAATGATTAGAATTTCCTTAAAGAATGGTTAGAAATCAAGACAGTAATATCATTGGTTGTCCTCCCTTTCCTATATACAATATTTTAAAAGTCATGCTAAAAAATATCTAACACTAAAGGCCTCTTTAAAATCTATGTGGAAAACAACTACTTTTAAAATGTATACATATATGAAAGGAATATTAGTGGAGTAATCACAAACTGGGAGAGAAAATAATTCTGCCAGTCATCCTATGCCACCAAATAAAACCCAAGTACAGTAGTAGGTTTGATCTTATTGAGTCATTGGCCAAAGGGTTTCCATAGAACTATTTACCCCCAAACATTACAGGCTAGTGCCAAGGTTACTGGTTACTCTTTAAAACCTGACAGTAAGGCCCTGTTGCTCAAGATAAAACTTCCTTTTTATCAATAATGAAGAAATTGAGCAGGTGCCCAACTAAAAAGTTTACCTCTACTGACCTACATGCATAGTGCTGGGAGTTACTTTGCATGCTACCAAAGGAGAAAAATAATCATCAATGTCACCCAACTACAAACACCACAACCCATATCAGTGACCCACCTTCAAGATATGGTTATAATAGTGACACAAATTTTATAAGAATAACTGTCTTGGTCACTGATCTATTGCTGTGAAGAGACATCATGACCATGGGACCATTTCACTGGGGACTTACAGTTTCAGAAGTTTAGAAGTTTAGTCCCTTATCATCATGACAGGAAGCATGGTGGCATGCAAGCAGATGCTGGAGCAGTAGCTGAGAACTACATCCTGATCCACACACAGAAGGAGACTCCAAGCTTGCCATGGGCTTTTGAAAACTCAAAGCCCAACCTACTGACACATTTCCTCCAACAAGGCCACATCTCCTAATCCTTTCAAATAGCACTACTCCATGGCAACCAAGCATTTGTTCTGTGAGCCTACAGGGACCATTTTTATTCAAAACACCACAATAACCAACCACTTTAACATTGTATGAGATGTTCTACTCCATGAGATGGAACCAATAGCTGACACTGCTAAAGTGTCCAAGAATCTAATATTAAATATGTCATGGACCCTAGGGGAAAAACTACTACTGTTATTCTACCAAAGGAGCATAACAACAAAATGACTCCTATTGACATATTGCTATGACTTTAGATCAGAGCATTCCTTCACTTTCAGGGAGAGGAGACACTTATTCTTGCAGTAGATGGTGATTAACACATAGACTCACAATTGACAATGCACCAAGAGTAAGGGATTTTCAAGCACTCTGCTCTAAATGGGATGGCTTTATCTAGACCATCTCCTCAAGGCTCTGGGATCTATGTGGTAGAAGAAGCAGAAAGATTTTAAGGGCAGCAGGTTGTAGACAATTCCAAGCAAACAACGTCTAAATAAACTCACAGAGGCTTTGACAACATGCACAAGGCTGCAGAGATTCAAACCAGTCCAGATATGGGGAGGTGGACACAAACTCCCATAACTAACCAGAAGTTATTGTAATTGATACCTACTGGGAAAGAAAAAAATCACTTTCTCCAGTGGAGTATCACAGTCTCGGGCAGACCTCATGCCCAAGAGAAGATGGCCAATGCAAAAGAGACTCCATGATTATTTGTGTGGTTTTTGTTTTGTTTTGATAATTTTGTCTATTTTTTAAACTTTTAGTTTGTTTTTATTTTTAATGTTTTTGTACAAAGTGAGAGTGAAAGAACTTGCTGTTGCATTGGGTAGGACCTACTTGAGGTGTAAACTAAAAGAAAAAAGTATGTTAAAAATAGTTCAAGGCTGAATTTAGCTACTTCTCCATGTTTCATAAACATACATTTTACTTAACCGAGCTAAGAGAGCACAGTATCTAATTGAGGTTTTGTTTTGTTTTGTTTGTTGTTGTTGTTGTTTGTTTGTTTTGTTTTTCCTAATTGAGGTCTTTGATCTGGCACTAAAATAATAACTCAGTCAAAGTTGCATACTAGAAAAAATTTGTGGGAGATTAAAGTGATAGCACACTGATATTTTTGGCAGTGTGTTCTCAAGCTGCACAAGCATCTTAAGGATTTAATTTACTAAAGTACCACCTTACAAGCATGAAAACATGAGGATCTGAGTTTAGATCTCCAGCCCTTACATAAACCCCAGAACAGCAATCAGGAGCTGGGTAGGAGCCCCCAAGAGCTTGTTGGCTAATCTAATCAATCAGTGAGCTCTGGATTCAATGAGAGTCCCTTTTTCATAAAATAAACTCGAAAGCAATAGAGGAAGAGATCCAATTTTGACCTCTAGCCTCCACAAGCCTGTGCACGTAAACACATCACTTCTCTCTCTCTCTCTCTCTCTCTCTCTCTCTCTCTCTCTCTCTCTCTCTCACACACACACACACACACACACACGCACACATGCTACACACATATACAGATTTTTCTAAGTTAAATTTTAAGAAGAATCCAATTAACTAAAATATTTCTCTATTACTAGATTTATTGCCTTTTGTAGGGAATTTTAGCAGATATACGCTGTGGGATGGTCTGTATGTCAAATTGCTCTGATTGGTCAATAAATAAAACACTGATTGGCCAGTGGCCAGGCAGGAAGTAGGTGGGACAAGGAGAGAGGAGAATTCTGGGAAGTGGAAGGCTGAGGCAGAGAGACACTGCCAGCCGCAGCCATGACCAGCAGCATGTGAAGACGCCGGTAAGCCACCAGCCATGTGGCAAGGTATAGATTTATGGAAATGGATTAATTTAAGCTATAAGAACAGTTAGCAAGAAGCCTGCCACGGCCATACAGTTTGTATGCAATATAAGTCTCTGTGTTTACTTGGTTGGGTCTGAGCGGCTGTGGGACTGGCGGGTGACAAAGATTTGTCCTGACTGTGGGCAAGGCATGAAAACTCTAGCTACAGATATGCTTGAAATTTTAGTCCACTCTAAAATATAAAGCATAGATTCTATAGCATGCAGGACTAAGATCTGATTTCTTGGGGAATTTAGAACTGGTTAGGCCACTGCAAGAATTTAGTATAATTTAACACAATACCTACTTTTCATTGGAAATGTACTTCATAAAATTATCCAAAAACTAAAAACTGCTTTAATTATGCTTTAGTTTTCATAAGAGAAATAATCTTGCTCTTACACAAAGGATAAAAGAACTGTGATGAAAGAGAAAACCGTGATGGGGGGTGTAGATAGAGTTTTCCTGCCTTGCCCACAGTCAGGACAAATCTTTGTCACCCGCCAGTCCCACAGCTGCTCAGACCCAACCAAGTAAACACAGAAACTTATATTGCTTTATAAACTGTATGGGCGTGGCAGGCTTCTTGCTAACTGTTTTTATATCTTAAATTAATCCATTTCCACAAATCTATACCCTGCTTGTGGCTTACCGGCATCTTTTCATGCTGCTTGTCAAGGTGGCGGCTGGCAGTGACTCCTTCTGCTTTCCTGTTCTTTTATTTCTCCTCTCTGTTAGTCCCGCCTATACTTCCTGCCTAGCCACAGCCAATCAGGTTTTATTTATTGACCAATCAGAGCAACTTGACATATAGCCCATCCCCCAGCACAGCCAAGTGCAGACCATATCAGACACCTGCACTCAAGCTCATGGTCCTAATCATACTCTATGCGGACCTGCTGGGTAAAGCCAAGAGAAACGCATAGAACATACAGAACATCCCACAGCAGGGGGGAAAAGGGATTGTATTAATTTTCTAAGGCCTTTCAAAGGAATTGGACCACCTGGACATCTTGAAAAGAGAAATCCTTCTTTCAGCATTTGGATGCTGAGGATCCTAGACTAAGGCGTTTGCTTTCACCTGAGGCTTCTTTTCTTGGTTTGCTTTGCCTTGTCTACCATCTGCAGGGATCCCTGCTGCCTCTTTCTCTTTTAAGGTTCCTAATGGGCTTTAGTTGAAATAAACCATCATTTGAATGTTTTATCTCCAAGTATAATCATATGGGTAAGACTGACTCATACAGCCTCATTTAAACTAAGTTACCTTTTTTTTTCCTGTTAAGATTTATTGTTTTATGTTTATAGGTATTTTGCTTGCATGTTGGGTATGTATATTTTATATGTATGTAGTGCCAGAGGGGGCCAAAGAGGATGTCAGATCCTTAAAGACCCATCTCATATGAGGTTTTCTGCAGTACTTCAGAAATCACTTCAGCATGCGAATATATGGATTTAAGGGGGTACACAGTTCAGCCCAACATAAGACTCCATATGCATATAGCCTCTTCCCCTTCTTGCTTTGATTTTAAAGAAAATAAGTAGACTTCCTTTTATGAACACAGTGAACTACCATGTGGGGTTTTGTTTTGTATAGTAATGTTACCCTTACAGGTCGATACACTGTCTATTTACAGAACGTAAGTTGTTTAATTTTTTTATGGACAGTTTTACCATGGAGTGCAATTTCCTAGAAGTCTCTTAATTTGAGACAAAGTTAACAATAAAGCATAAAACTAAATAATGCGTTTGGCATCCACGTCTCCTTTATGATTTTCACTAGAGCTGATTACCAGATTCAAATAGTTTACTAGCAGCTTTCTTCTGAAGCAAAGGATGAAATTGTAATTGTTATAAACATGTAATTGCTGTTACAGAAATGTATGATACGGATGTTTCTCAAAAATAGTATACTTAATTGGTATTTGTGCATTTTTTTTACTTCAAATAATTATATCACTTTTGAAATGCAAACCTAATACATATAGCAAATTGATTCAAATCTGTATAATTTTGGTGCTCTAAAATCAGACTATTTATAATTTTTCTTTTTCTACTGAGTGTAATTTTCTCAGTTTTTGCTTCCTCTAGAAAAAGACGAATTTAATGTTAGGTAAAACTAAGTCTTTGAAATATATTCCTTGCATTGGTTAAACAGAGGCACAGAGGTAGTTCTGTATGGGCTTCCTAAGTCCCCTGTCTGCTTCCTGAGGCACAACTGCAGCCTGGCAGCGAGCTTATCACTGTCTCCACAGCCCAGTGGGATGTGACAAGGCTCCCTGTTTCTCCATAGGTAGCTATTCATGCTAATCTGAGTTTCGTTTTTGCAAGCACAGGAAGGGAATTCCTTTGTCTTCCCAGGTCACTAAGTAAAACACCCACTTCAGTTCTGTAATTGTCTGCCATCCATTTTCCTTTTCAATCAGAATTTTATTTGTTTCCTGACAATTAACAATATTCACTACTAACATGTTAATAGAGAAAATATTCAGTTTCAGGAACAGACTGACAAATAGCAATGATTAAGGTTTGGTTTTATGTAGGGATTACAAAATGATCACAAACACTTCAAGTAGGTAATTTGCAGCCAGTGTTGCTTGGGCAAACATGCATATCATTTTGTTAGGGATCAGGAGTTTACATTTTAAGTGTGGAAAAAAGAACTTCATTCTCTTAATTAAAAGTGGTTATTTGGGGGCCAAAAAGTTGAATTAGTATGTAAAAACACTTGCCACAAGCAAAACAAGCCCTAGAGTTGCCTCTGACCCCCACAGAAGCATGTATGGGTGAGCAAACATACATACACACACACACACACACACAGGCACGCACGCACGCACGCACGCACACACACACACACTCACACACACACGCACGCACGCGCGCACACACACACACACACACACACACTCACCATACACATGCAAACAATAATAAAAATAATAATAAACTTAAACTAGTATTTTGGTTTTAAACAATAAAAATAAGCTTCCCCAAATGGAAATATTTATATGAAACTGTTCAGTTAGTATAGTTGGAGAGATTTGCATTCAAAGATTTGCTTAAAGAACTATCAGCAAAGGACAGATTAAAAAAATTAATCTCTTATAAATTGAATGAATAGAGAAGAAATTCTACTAAAATTGGAATTTGTGGGAGATCACTATATAATATTAACACATGACAAAGACTTATGGTAGAGAGATGACAAAGGAAAGCTCTTACTTGAAATTCTACAACATGCGCCATTGTGTAAATTACTGGATGAAGATTATAGACAAGGAGAAAAAGTTGACCCAGAAGAGCAATGCCACAAATGTATGCTCACCAAGGAGGCTCACATTTCTACATTTCTCTAATTTTTAAGATACACTGGCAATTGTTTTGCTCTTTTTTTTAATTATTTTATTATTTTGCTTTTTGTTTTGAAAGAGAAGGGGAAGGGGAGAGGGAGGGAGGGTGGGAGAGAGACACCATGAAGTCGGATGGGGAAAGAATGATTGAAGATCTGGAAGGAGTTAGGAAAAGGGAAAAATCAAATAAAAGTAAACGGTATGAAAAAAAATAAGTGAAAATCAAGAGAACAACAACAAAATATCTGTGGAAATTTTATAGCATTGAGATAGCCAAAATTGTAGCTGCAAGATTTATTTGATTTGATACATATGAGGATTTTTTTCTGCATGTATGTGTGCTTCACGTGTGTGCCTGGCACCCACAGAGGTTGATGGAGCCCATCAGATTCCCTGCAATTGGAGTTACAGATGGTTGTGAAACATGTGGGTGCTGGGAGCTGAACGCGGCTCATCTGCAAGTGCAGTAATGACTCTCAGCCACCGAGCTGTCACTCCAGCTGTTGTGCCAACATTTCTAACGTATGAGGTTGTTGTTGTTGTTGTTGTTGTTGTTGTTTTTTAAAGAAGGAACAGCAAAAACCTTTCCTTACCTTGGTTTATGCTATTTAGATTCTGTATTCTATCTTTTTTTAAAATAAAGGAGATTAGTCCAATTAGTTCTTCATCTAATCAGAAGAACACTGAAATTGGATAGTTAGCTTTATCTCCCTACCAACTGTCTTCTCTATATCCACCTCATTCCTATTGGTGAAATTATTATGGCCACGATATTGGTGAAATTATTATGGCCACTCCACGTAGTTAAAAGGATATTTATTTAATGGTATAACTCACAAACTAAGTGATAGGTAGGTCACAGGGTCTGGGAAAGGTATATCGCAATCCAGCGGTGTTCTCTGGAGCTCTGCTCGGTCCACCTCCACCACTCAGGGTCCTGGCACAGAGAGTGCTGGCCCATCCAGCTCTCGGGTCTCCAGGAGCCTCCCCTGGCCCCGCCTCGTAGGCGTGACAGTTGCCAGAATCTCAATGGGGGTTGGAACTTCCAGATCCAGGCTGGAATGGCTACCCACTACACATTCCCATATAAAACATACATTCATTGAAGATATGAAGAATATATTTAAATTATTGGGCCAAGGAGGAATAATTTAAAGATAAAACTGAAGAAAATATGTCAAACTAAAATATTTGAATTCAAAGACTTAAAAACATACAGCACATCATGCACATACTTTAAAAATGTTTTATGTATCCTCTCCCATAACACGGAGCTTCAGACACAGTAGAATAACATCTTAGAAGTTCTGAAGGGAACACAGAACAACAAATTTATAGGCAGTCTATTTGTATTTCAAGACAATTACAGATTGTCATTCTCCAGCAAAGTCTCAACATTTGAAAGAGAGGCATGGATGAAAATCTGCTTGACGACAAACTATATTGGGCTATCAGATTCATCAAAGCAAAAGAAGCCAAGAAGGAAAAGGCAGTGATGAATGGGTATTGAATGCTTACAGCTTTAAAACTAATATTTAATGAAACTGGAACGTGAATGTTACATATGTTCATGCAAATCGGCTTAATTATGAGAATTTCATATGTCTCTACAAATATATCATTCTACTTTGTACTTGTTTGAACCTCTCCCCATTACCTGTCCCCATTTCTGCTTCCTTCGTTCCTTCCCCGCAGTCATACATATACATGCATGTGTATGGATTCTGCATGTGGGAGAAAACAGTATTGTGCCTTTCTTTCCCTACTAGGGACCTTTTCTCTTTCTTCTCCATCTAGTCCCATATCTATCTTCATGCTTCTATGTGTGTGAGTCACAAATTTAGATTTCATAGTGAAATAAAACATATAGTATTGTTTTTCTGAGTCTGATTTAATATTGCTTAATATAAAGATCTCCAGGTCCATCCATTTTTCTGCAAATGGCATTATTTCATTTTCTTTAAAGCTGAATAAAATCCATTGTGTGTATATCACAATTTTCATGATTTGTTTTATTTTAAATTATGTGTGTGTACATATATTACTTCAAGTGCTCATGGGAGATAGAATCAGAGTATCCCTAAACATGAATTACTGTTGTGGATATCGCTCTATATAAATAAAACACTGATGGCAAGTGGCCAGGCAGGAAGTATAGGTGGGACAAGGAGAGAGGAGAATTGAGGGAACAGGAAGAAGGAGGGGGAGACGCGGCCAGCCACCGCCAGGACAAGCAGCATGTAAAGATGCTGGTAAGCCACGAGCCACGTGGCAAGGTATAGATTTATAAAAATGGGTTAATTTAAGATATAAGAAGAGTTAACAAGAAGCCTGCCATGGCCATACAGTTTATAAGTAATATAAGCATCTGAGTGATTATTTTATATGTGGATTGTGGGACTGTGGGGTTTGGTGGGACCTGGAGGGAAGCTCTCCAGCAACAAATTACAATAAGGCACCTGATTGAGCTCCAGTCTTCGGAAAGAGCAATCCATCCTCTTAAGTGTTTGGCCATCTCTTCAGCCCTCATAATTTCTTTTTCCATATCTGTTGGTGAATATCTAGGTTCAATCCATAACTTGGCTAATAAAAAATGCAATAATAAATATGGATATGCAAGTTTCTATCTCCATGGCTTATGGATACAGATTCCTCCAGGTATATGCCCCAAAGTGGTAGATCTGGAGAATATGGTAGTATGGCAGTTCTATTTGTACATTTTTGAGGACTCTCCACAGTGATTTCTTCCTTTCTTCTTCTTCATCTTCATTTGTTTGTTTGTTTGTTTTTCAAGACAGGGTTTCTCTGTGTGGCCCTGGCTGTCCTGCAGCTCTGGAGCTCACTCTTGTAGAATAGGCTGGCATTGAACTTACAGAGATCCACCTTCTTCTGCTTCCTGAGCCCTGAGATTAAAGACTGTGCCAACAGTGCCCTGCTCCCACAGTGATTCTATAGTGGCAGTACCATTTACATTTTCACCAATAGTGTGTAAGAGTTATTCTTTCCTCACGTCCTCAAAAGCTTTCCTTGTCTTTTTAACTTTTTGTTTTTGAGAGTTTCATAATGGCTTCAAAAAAAAACCAGGTACCTAAGAATAAACCAAAAAAAAAAAAAAAAAAAAAAGTGAGAATATCAATAAAATGAAGGCTCATTTTAAAAAAATCTTAGAAAATAGAAAAACATCTGCCCTTCAGCTCATGGATAACAAGAATTAACATGGTCAAATGGCTGTGTAGTTGAAAGTCACCTACTAATTCAATGGCTTTTCCATTCAAATTCCAGTAACATTCTTTACAGAAGTTAAGTAGAAAAACCTTAGAATTTAAATGGAAGGACAAAGAACTAAACCTGTCCTAGGTAGAACGATCCTTGCCAGAGCTATTGCAAATACCTGGTTTCAAATTATGGTACAGAACATAGAGTTTAAAGTTTAATATCCAATCTAACAACACAGTATTGATTCAAAAGCAGACACATAGACCAAGGAATTCAAAATAGGAAACAGAACTCAGTTCACTCATCTGCCGCCATCATCACATTTCTGACACATGAAAAAACAAACATGGATTAAAAAAAAGTAAAGAGAGCTTCTTCAGCAAATAATTCTGGAAAAATTATCAACAAGTAGAAGAATGAAACTAGATGCATATCTTTCACCTGCACAGAAATCATTTCCAAATAGGTCAAAGACCTTAATATACAACTGAAAGTGTCAGAGAAAAACATAGAAATGCATTCCAAATTACTGTTACAGGCAAGAACCTTCTGAAAAGGGCTCAGTAACACAGAAAATAAGACCAGAAACTGACCAGCATAAGTGCGTGAAATGAAAAAGCTTCTGCACAGAATTGGAACAATCTACAGTGAGAGGAGTTAGCCTATGGAATGGGGATTTATTTTTGCTAATTATCTATCTGCCAGGAGATTCATATCAAAAATAAAAAAAAAACGAAATCAAAAAGAAAATATCTAAAACATAAAAAATCTAATAAATTTATGGACAAATAAACTGAATAGCAATTCTCAAAAGAAGAAATAAGAACAACGAATAAACAGAAGGGTAGTGGGAGACAGATGGGAGGAGAGGAGGGAGAGGAAACTACAGGAAAAAAAACAAATAAATTTATAAAAAATAATAAAAATAAAGAACTACCAATATTTAGAAACAACTCTTCATTTTTAGTCATCGGAATATGTAGATTAAGGCTAACTTTTACCTCACTTACAGAGTACCTATTGAGACAAAATAAAATTTAAATACAACTACACAACATAATATGTAGAAATAGAGGAAAACATAAATGAGATCATTTTTGTAGTGTTTGTTAAGGAATTTACAAGAGCTTGAGATTCAACTTTAATGTCCAAAGAAAAACAAAGATACACTTCAATGAAAGCCCTCAAAAAGCTTTATAATATTTAATTTATAAGTTCATGAGTTTCTCTAAAATCTTATGTCACTTTTTAAAACATGTTTATGTGAAACATTGCAATCTTTCACTGTCTTTATTTCCTTTTAGCAAACATTTTTGTTTAATCAATTCCATTAAAACCACACACAATGCCACACTGACTTTTAAATTACTTTTACCTATGTAACATCATATTTTATAACTAAGCATGGCATGGTGTTACCTAATCTTTAAAAAATAATTCTATTTCAAGAAATTTTTGTTTTTCCCCCTTTCTTTTATGCTCTTTAGGACCATTTTAGCTTTCTAATAGTAGCTTTGTATGTTTTATCTAAAGAGAAAGCCATTATTCTGTTAAAAAAGCATAATCCATATCATTATATATGTGATTTCTAAGCATATTAACTCAATGAATATTCACTGGAAAGAACAATAGTGTCTATCTTAGACCTGATATCAAGTTTAATGACAAAAACAAAACAGTTTTTAACACAGAGTAAACATATAATATATGTTAGCTACCCTTTAACTATAACATGTATATTGATAAATGGCTTATTTTACTTAAAGAAAAACTTGATCTTCTCAAGCTATACTGTTATATTTTCAAGTTATAATGTTATATTTCCACCATCTAATGGAAATAACAGTAACTATTGAAGCATCTTTATGAGGATTAAAAGAAATCATTTAATTTCTGCAGATACTGAGGAACCATCTTGGCTAATTGATTTACACTTCAATATTACCACATTACAGACACTTTTTTTTTTTTTTTTTTTTTTTTTTTTTTTTTTTTGGTTTTTCGAGACAGGGTTTCTCTGTGTAGCTTTGCGCCTTTTCCTGGAACTCACTTGGTAGCCCAGGCTGGCCTCGAACTCACAGAGATCCTCCTGCCTCTGCCTCCCGAGTGCTGGGATTAAAGGCGTGCGCCACCACCGCCCAGCACAGACACTCTTAATTACATGCCTGTGCTAGGTAAAGTGGTACACTATGCATTGAAGAAACAGTGATCAAGAGGACAGATAGTCTGGACAACCAAGATTTCTCATGAACAGTTAAAAATATGAGTGAAAAACAATATAGCATATCTAATGTCTTGAATAGCATATTCAATATATTTCATTGGCTATCATCAAGAGACTTACATATGTAAAGTACATCTTTGTAATCTCATTTGTATAAATTCAGTGATACTATATTCAACCATAATATATTGAAAGTTTCACGAGTGGTCTAGAATAAATACTGATACAAATGGGTTATCATCCCTTATTACATCCTGTTCCTATTATATTCCTATGAGACTATTCTAAAAAAAAGATAGTTGTAAAATCAAGATACTCTCATTAATTGACCTCAAACCAGTGACCTCCTAAGGGAAATCACTGTATACACTTACAATGACTTAATCACTTTTTGAAAAATTCTCTTAGCATTTCAAACTTTAATAAAGTATTTTAATTAAGGCAATGTATTTCTTTAGTAAAAGGGCATTATAATACACTGAGTCTGAAAATAATAAATTACTAAATTTATAATGTCAAACATAAAAAAGATCCAATAATGAATACATTCTCAGGAAGTTATCTGTTTAATAATGAGTACAAATCATTATCTAATATAGTCCTCTAAGGACCAAATTTTTAAATTATCTAAAAATAAGTGGTGCTTTAGATTAAACATTGAACACTGTAGCTAAATATTTGCAGAACCTAGCAAATATAGTAAAATAGTTATGTTTTAAATGCTTTTCAATATTTAATATCAATAACTGGCCAATTTTGCACAACATATGGTTCATATAAATGTCTCTTCCTAGGATCAACAGTTAATATAATCATAATAGTCTATTACATTCTTAGATAGTAAAGGATAATATTAAATATAGTTGACAAACTAATTCTGAAATTGTAAGCCAATAAAATATGTTAGCTATGGAGAAAAAAATTTGTCAGAATGACCACATGGGTCAAGCCAAGATCTGACTCTTAAGTCAGTGAAATATATGTCTCCATTGATCAGTTCAAAAGCCCCAAGAATTATATGAAATAGTGAAAACTAAAGCAGTTAAGTGAACAGAGAAAATGGAAATAGGTCAATCCAAGAGTAAACTGTCTAGTCATGCTGTATAAGAGTCCTTAAAATCACATTAGCAACAATACTGCTATACAGATGGCCAAAGTAAAGACATTTTTATTTCTTATGTAGCCTTGAACTCACTGAGTAGTAGGCTGCCCTCAAACTTGCAGCCATCATCCTCAGTCTCCCCAATGCTGGAATTATAGGGAGTGTGTGTACCACCATGAATAGCTTAAAGAAGAGCTTGACTAAACATGTTCCATCTGAAAGGAGAGAGGAGATTCAGCATCTACAAATGAAAGCGGTAGGAAAAATTGACTTTGAAGCAACTTTTCTGCCTCCCTAGGGGAAATGTGCTTGTAACTATAAGCATTTTTACCAAAACCCAACATAACTATACTAAGAATTCCTTGACTCTCTAAAGCTTCTGATGAGAATACAGGTAGAGTTTTTGGAACTCAATTTCACAATACATGAATAAATGTAAATAAACACACTGATGCTTTATAAGTCATATACATGTAAGTTTTTTTCTTTAGGGATTAACATGAAGGTCCAAATAAACATTTCTCCTAAAAACATTTATATATATATTCAAATTAAAACTGACAATGCTCCAGCATATGTCTCTGGTAAATGAAACTGTTTTTTGCTCATTACAATATAAAGCATATTACAGGTATACCACACAATCCTACAGGCCAAGCAGTTATAGAAAGATCAAATTAAATTCTAAAGGATATGCAAAATAAACAGAAAGAGGTAACAAAAATCCCCAGAAATAGATTACATAATGCTTTTTTAAATTTAAATTTTTCCAATGCTAATTAGAAGGGAACAACAGCTGCAGAGAGACATTGAATAATAGAAAAAACTACAGAATTAAATCAGCTTGTAAACTTTAGAGATGTTCTGACCTCAGAATGAAAACCAGTATATATGTTACATTGGGGACAAGGTTTTTGCTTTTGTTTCCACAGGAGAAGAAAAGCTATGGATACCATCAAAATTGATAAATATTCGATTTGAACAAAAGGGACCTCTTAATTAGAAGAGGTAATAGTTCATCAACCAGCATGACCACTCAATTTAAACTAACTTATACCACTAACAAATGCTTTTCATTTAATCAGATATAACTTGTCAAAAAGGAACCTCCTCCAAGTTAGGGTTGGAGAAGGTTTTTGTTTTTGTCTTTCAGGAGAATGAAAGCTAAGGCATCTGAAGAACACTGGACAAATGAGGCAGCTGAAGAAAAAGGACAGATCATCCAGAAAATAATGTCCCAAGAAAAAGAGTAAATTGGTCTATTGGTATATCACATATCTAAGAAGATAAAATTTCAAAAGTTTTCCTAAATGTTGGTTTTTGCTGTTCTCTACAGACATAACACAAATAGTCCTTATGTAGTTCCATTTCAATTAAAAATTAAAGCTGGCTTTGGAGTTGGAGTGTGCCTTTCTCCTTCTTTAAACCCAAGTATGCTTGTTGAAAGGAAAATCCAAAATCTCTGTTTCATGTCAGAAGAGCCACCTGATATGGGACAGAAGAAAAAACAAACGGGATAAGGGAATATTCTATTGCCACGAATCTCATAATTCTTTGGTTTTATTTTGACTCTTTAAAACTTTTGTTAAGGTTTGTATTTTATATTAAAATTTATAAGATATATATATTAAACGTTTGTCATGATATTAATGGTCATATAGAGCACTAATTAATTCTAGAAAAAAGGCTTCATCTAGCTTCTTGTACATGATTTTCAGTTTGAGTCTCTATCAGTTTTCTGCAGTGAACCATGACAATGTCTAACAGTGACTTTGAGTGTCCAAAAAAATGATAGGGCCCCACAAGGACAATTTCATCAGGACAATGATAATACCACTAAAATGACAAACACCACCCAAAAATCGGCTTTGGACTGCAAACTGCTCAGGACAATTTTGAGATGGCTAGTTGAGATGATCCAACCTCACAGACTACTCAAGCAAGGACTTGAGACAAGTCCTGCACTTTCCCATATGCAGAGACTGGACAACAAGTAATACAGCTACCTCTCCGAGGACTTGACAATTAACTCAAATTTTGTTTCGGTACTTTCGGAAGTAATTTTAAGAACATCATGTCCACATTCCCAAGAGGTGGGGTGGGTGGTTTTTGGTCTTTTAATGGGTTATGGATATTTGTCATTGTTTAGGATGGTTGGTTACAAGTTGTTAATTGATAATGGTCAGGATAAAAAGCTAAACACAGAAATTAGATTCAGGGTTCTTGTTTGGAAAAAAGAAAAAGAAAAAATAGGATATAGAGAAGAGGTAGACTGTTGAAGCTACTCTGAAAAAAAAGAAATATAGATATAATAGGATAAAAGTGTAGATTACTGAATCCACTCTGAAAAAAAAAGGGGAGGGTATAGATAAAAGACAAAAAGGTAGATTATTGAATCTATCTTTAAAAAGCAACTACTAGTTTTAAATATTTTACATTGGATTGGATTTTTGTATATTGTATACAAATTATATATATTGATACAAAATTGAGATTAATTTTGTTAGAAAATACTGTACATATATTTATTTCTAATCTTGTTCAAGATATTATACCTTGTGGTGATATTTTATTTGTGCTGAAATGTGGTGATATTTTATTTGTGTGTTAATAAATAAAGTTTGCCTAGAGATCAGGGGGAAAGGCCAGCCATTTTAAATAAACAAGAAGTCAGGCAGCACACTCCCTTAATCCCTTAGCAGGCAGGATCTCTGTGTGTTCAAGATTACACTAGGAAACAGAGCCAAGCATGGTGACACACATCTTTAATCCCAGTACCAACCATAGAGACCTGAAGGTCTGTACAGACAGATAGAAAGTGACAGAGCTGTGTAGGAAGAGGAAGAGAGGTAGCTGGGCTAAGAGAGCCCATGAGAGGGCAGAACAGCAAAGCAATAAAGGCGTGGGTAGACAGGAAGTAACTTGCATTTGGAAGCTGCAGAGTTGGTGAGGTGAGGTTGGCTGGTGGTTTTCCCTATTTCCCTGATCTAAGGCTTTCACCCCTATATTTGGCTCCATGTTTTTGTTTAATAAGACCATTTAGAAATTCGTCTGCAATACATATACATCTCATTTAACAATGTAATGAAATTTGCTAGTACTTGAAAGTTATTACCAACTAATTAGGATATAAGCAAATTAATAGTTAGCGATTACAACCAAACTTATAGTCATATTAGGTATATTTTCAAGGTCAAACAGAAATACATTTTAGGTAGACATGTCATCTTCTAACACTTCAGAGATCTACAGAGTATGGCATTTAAGATGTTTTAATAACATAGATTCATGGTTGTTTTTTTTGTTTTGTTTTGTTTTGTTTTGTTTTTTTATGACAAGACTTGTCTGCTCCTGGCAGCACCAATATACTTCAGAGAAGATGATGGGCATTGAAGAAACTCCATATGGAGTTTACTTTCTTTGTGGCAAGTTAGCCACAGGGCAAAAAAGTCCGCTTGGTTCAACTGCTAACAGTATGCTGTCAAAAAGATAAACAAGCAGGACACAAAAGAAAGGACTGCTGCACCTTGCCAAGACAAGGTAGGAAGGCCCTTTAGAAAATCCTGTTTCACAGATAAGTCTGTCAGATATGCTAGGCCTGTATGCAGAAGATAGGTGCAGAGAAATCTTCGGTGACTGTCCAGGCAGCCAGCTGTTTCTGTCATTTTCACATTTTTTGGAAGTCACTTGTTTGCACTTCCTGCTTACTTAGGTAAGGTAATATTAGTTCCTTCTCAGGTCTCTAAGGGAGTTGAAGATTAAATAGTTATAGTTACAGTTTTCCTTGTTAATTAATTCAGAGAAGAACCTCACTGAAGATGTGTAAAGTATATAAGACTGAAAGACATCAAAAGACATTTGTGGCTGGTAATACAAGTTAGAATAGAAAGTAAATTAGGTACAACATTTTGGACTCATGAAAATAGGATAAATAATGGAGTAAGCTCTCTAATTTGTTAATTGTTAATGGACTGGACACTGTTAATGTAATTCTTGACTGTATATATATTGTATATTACTTATCGTAATTATTGTATATAGTTTTTTTTAAATAATACTTATAACCTTTTAATATTTTATACAAAAAAGGGGAAATGTGGTGATATATTATGCACTCTAATAAGCTTGCCTGAGGATCAGAGGCCAGAGCCAGCTACTAGATTAGACTCACATGTCAAGCAGTGGTGGCACACACCCTTAACCCTATCACTTGGGAGGCAGAGATCCCTCTGTGAGTTCAAGAACACATTTGAAACAGAGATAGGCAGTGGTGGCACACACCTTTAATCCCAGAACTGGGAAGAACACATGCCTTTAATCCCAGGAAGTGGTGTCTGGACAGAGAAAGGTATATAAGGTGTAGGGAACCGGAACTCACTCTTTTTAGTCTGAGGATTTCATAGAGGTAAGAACCAGAGACTGGTTGTTCTGCTTCTCTGCCCTTTCAGCTTTCACCCTGGTATCTGGCTTTGGGTATTTTACTAAAAGACCATCTAAGATTCGAACAACACATAAAAATGTACTAAGTATGAATTATAAAGTACAAATAACAGTTGGCTAAATTAATTATGATAAAGCCATGGGATCACAAGAAGTACTTTTCCTTTTGTATTTGACAAACTTTAGGAAATTTCATATACAAATATGTACACACACACACACACACACACATATGTATGTATGTATGTATGTATTATAACACGGGGAGGTAGCATTCACATGCGATTTTACAAACAAGTTGTAATACAAGTTGTAAATCACATGTCTAATTTTGTATTACTATAATGTGTATAAAACTTCACACATATGTGTTGTGTTCTGAATTATGGTGTCCCAAGTTGCATATGTTGAAACTTAGCTCCTAATATTAGAGTGTTATGACATGAGGCTTTTGATACATGATTAGAAGGTGTTATAACTGCTCAATGTCTCTCGTTGGATTGTAAAGATGTATTAATGGTAAGTATATGGCAGAAACATATCCAATTGCAATTTCCCAAACCTGATAGAAATATACCCTCCCACAGAAATATTGAAATGTCTTTGAACTACAAAAAGGATCAATATGAACATTGATGGATACCATAACTAAAAATGTCACACGCATGATGACAAACAGCAATGTTATGATGTCAATCAAATGTGTAGTAGAGAGGAAGAACTAACTTTTCAATAAAACATTTAAAGTTGTTGAAAGTCAAGGGAATGACAACAACAACAACAAAAAACTGAATATTTTCAGTCATGAATCTATATTCTATAATAATATTATTCAACAATGTTGGAAAATAAAGACTAGTCCATAAAAATTCAAAACATAGAGATAGGTGGCTTGAAGACTCATATTAAAAAATAGAATCCTACAGCTGTCCAGGGCTATGACTTGACCTGCTCGATCATCCACTCCATCTATGATCTGCTGGAGCACATGAAGGGACCTGACCCACAGACCCCACAGATCCCACCTGCAGAATCTCCACAACACAGGGCAACAAGAGGATATCCAGGAAGAGTGTTAGTGAGGGTCCAGCATCTATAATGTAGCAGAAATCAGAGGCCTCGAACTAGACAGATGACTCTGAAATGAATACTTGCATGTAAAGATATACGGACAAGTGGGTTTACTATGCGACTTGCTGTGTTACACTGCAGCTTCCATGAGGAGATTTTTCATTTATTCCTTTTTTAAATTTTTTTCCTTTTTTCTCTTAAATTTTGTTTTATTTGGGGGCAGAGGGCAGATGCAAAGGGATGAGGAAATGAATGGGATTAAGAGACATGATATAAAAGACACATAGAATAAAGAAATAAAATTTAAAAGATAAAATCTCCATCTAGGTTTTGTGCAGGCAGCCACAACTGCCATCGTTATTTAATGACAGTGACAGCCATGTCATGTCCAGAAGAAATTATTTCACAGCATTCTTTGCTAAGGGAAAATTATTCTAAATTTAAGTTAGGTTTGTCATGCTCCAGTGTGGTCCCACATCTGTGCATGTGCACAGCACTAACTGGACTAGTGAGTTATATAATTTAAAAAGGACATAAATTTAGGAAGGGCACATGTTAAATGGGAAGAAAAAGAGAGGAGATTTGGAAGAAGAAATTGGAAGTAGATATGTTCATGTTTCCTTGTATACATGCATGACATTCTCAAAAATATAGCAGACTAAAAAAAATCTAAAGGCCAGGTAGTTTACAATTTCCAGTGAAAGTATCACAAATGAGAAAGAAGTCACTCAGAAAGTGAAATAAATGCCCACACAATTTTGAATGAATAGCTACTGCTTTAAATAATACTAGTCATGTCTCATGCAAATATACTACATTCATTTTAGATATAGGTGAAAATAGTAGAAAGCAGTCAATGAAGACAAGTTGTTTGAGACATTAGAACCATCAGAAAGTGCTGAAAATATTCAAAACATACTGATAAGGGATTTCCAAGTCTGTGAGGTGGTAGATAACACAGGAACTTTTAAAATCTCCGTGGGGGTAACGAAATATTTAGAAAACAGGCATCCTCTGAGATGGGTGTTGGTGGAAAAATGCTGAAGCTTCAGGAACAAATAAGGAAAATGTTAGAAAGTGAACTAGAGTGCAAGAGGGAGACTTCATGCCGAGGTGGTAAACCCCCAAAAGGAGTGTTAGGCAGCAGGTGTAGAGAGTATAATTACAGAGGGGAGGAGCAAGGCTTGAGATAAAGAGAGCTCAGAAAGGTCCCTAATTCCTTCAGTACTGAAAAATGTAGAGAGCAGTGGGGGAGAGACAGACAGAGATTTCATGGCATATGGAGTAGGAGTTGCCAAAGGATGAAGCCTGAGAGTCTCAGAAAACACAATGCTGGACTCATCACTGAGTAGACTTGTAGTCCAACTAGTAGGATGTCAGGGTCCAGTTAGCATATTTGTGCCAGAACTATCATCTTTCCATAGAGTTGGTAGAGCCATAGAGACAAAGTTTTCTAAACTGATATGGTATTACCTATAAAATCAAGCTAAGAGGATATAGAACCTTAAATCTTCATGAGAGAACTCATCAAACTGATGAATTCATAAACAACTTCAAGAATAAAAGCAGCAATCTCCATGATAAAAATAAAATACTTGACAACAAGTTCAACACATTATAAATATGACTCCCTGTGACCAAGTACACTCCATTCCAGAGACACAAAGGTAATTTAACATCTGCAAAGCAATAAATGAAATGTGTATAAGGCATCGATCATAATCATCTTAATAGACGTAGTAAAGGCTTTAGACATAATCCCAAATCCCTTCATGGTTAAATTTAGGAAGAACCAGGCATGGTGGAGCACATTTTTAATTCCATAACTTGAGAAACAGACGTAGACAGATCTCTGGGAGTTTGAAGCTAGCCTGATCTATACAGTGAGGTCCAGTCCAATCATGTCTACAGAAGAAGAAGGAGGAGGAAGAAGAGGAGGGGGGAAAGGAGGAGGAGGGGGGAAGGAGAAGGGAGGAGGAAGAGGGGGTGAGGGAAAAGGACAGAGGGAGGGAGAGGAGGAGGATTATGATGAGATGATGATGACAAGGAGGAGACCTGGAAGGAAGCAGAATTGGATGTAATATATTCAACATAATAAAAATGATAGAGGAGAAACATAACCAACATCACATAAGATGAGAAAAATCTCTAAGCATTTCCTCTAAAATCAGATGGATCCTAGCTAGATTTATCTGATTTTAGAGAATAAAATAATAGGACTAGAAGTAATAAATGAAGAGGCCAAATTATCCATACACTTAAGAGACCCTAAACACTCCATCAGAAAACTTTTTATTTTCTTATTTTTTTAACTTTAAATTTTCTTTTGTTTAAATTCAAATGTTTGTATTTGTTTCCAATGAGTACACCATTTGGCTGGGAACTTCTTTTTTCCTATTTTGAATATTCAAAGGTCAGTAACTTTTCTAAACATCTATAGCAAACAGAAAGAAATCAAGAAAGCAATCCTATTCATATTAGCTTCAGAAAAATAAAATATATGAATAAATATAAGCAAAGAAGAGACATGTTTTATTTTTATTTCCCTGTAAACAATATAACTACCCTGTGATCCAGTTATACTTTTCCTGGAAATATACACAAAGGAATCAAAGCCAGTATAGAGGTATCCATGTATCCATGCCCAGAGATACCTGTGTATACATGAACTAAAGCCCTATTACAGTGGCGAAATTATGTGGTCAACCCAGCTGTCTATAAACAGATAAACTGATTAAGGAAATGTGGTGTGTGTGTTTGTGTGTGTGTGTTTGTGTGTGTGCATGCATTTAGCCATAAAGAAGAACAAAATTATGTTATTTGCAGGAATATAGCTGTGACTGAACTTCATCATATTAGTGAAATAATACGAGATTTGGAAAGACAGGTAGTGCACATTTCTTTCACATGTGGACCCTGGATTGATTGATTGATTGATTGATTGTCACTGGGGAAACAAGCAGGGTTATTTGGGAAAAAAAGAGGACATGGCAGGGAAGGAGTACATATGGTGTACAAAGCAATGGATATGACATAGCAAGCAGTACACGTACCTGAAAATGTCTTACAGGCCCTATCACTGGACACAGCAAATGTACATCAATCAAAATAAATAAAAAACACCAACAAAATGGACTTAAAAGGGTGGACACTGGGTTCAATATGCAGGGCAATTCACCAAGAATGAATTAAGCATAGTGAAATTGACACTGTGAGAGATCTCAATTTAAAACTTAGGCAAATATATTTTCTTTGTCTCCTCCTTTCTGGTGTGTGTGTGTGTGTGTGTGTGTGTGTGTGTGTGTGTGTGTGTGTGTATGTGTGTGTATGTCTGTGTGTGTGCATGTGTGAGTTTGTGTATATGGGCTTCTAGCAGAAATCTAGGTGTCATGCTGTGCAGAGGCTGGGCAACTACATGTAAAGGTAAACTACATGTAAAGGTAAACTATATGTATGTCACTGGACAGCATCTACCTCCAAACTCACAAAATATTACAACCTCCATCAACCTTCTGGCCTGGATAATGTGAGCAGAATAAGGTGAGGCTGTTGTACTGAAACTCTCCTGAATTGATGCTATGTGAAAGTGTGGTATTGCTTTATCTTTAGGCATTCACATCAGACTATAGTCAAATACCAACTGTTGCAAAGATTGTGAAAAAAACTGGAACTCTCATAGTAACTCTAATGATAATAGAAATTGGTACCCTAACTATAAAAACTTGCAGTAATATAAGCTAAAGATGAATGTGCTAGTAATCTGCAAAACAATATTCTAAATCTAATTGCACATTCAAATGAAATATGCACATATACATACACACTGAAATGCATATTCATAATACTATATTATAGATAAATTAAAATAAATGCTATAAGGGATTAGTAAGGTACAATTTACTTATAGGGCTTAATGGGATACAGTTCCATACAATGAAATATTATTATATTACATGTTGTATGATGTTTTATATTTTACATTACTATACATATAACATAACTAAAAAATTATAAACAATAAAGTCCCCTCAGTGTGACAACAGAAATGATACTTTAACATGAGAAATTAAAGAGGAATTATACTAATAGATCTCAGAAGACAGAGGTGCATCACATCCCACAACAAGGAGTTCCCAAGAAAGGAGCCCAAACAAGTGTCTGATGAGGACAGGAAGAGGTGATTTCATCCTATTTGAGGGACGAGTTGGAGATATGGGGCCTTCCATTTGGTGCACTTGAATGTCACTCAACACAATATAGTCAAGGGAGTGCAAGGAGGGGGAGCTTGTGATTGAGATCACCCTGCCATACTGATACTCCTAAAAGTACTCAAAGTAGCCTGTTGGCTGAAACGTTAAGGAAGGGATATAAGTTTTAAATATTCATAATACAACAATGAATTTGTCATCAAAGCAATTTATTTTATAATAAAAATGGAAGGTAGGCAAAAAAAGTATACAACATATGATTTGAAATAGGAGAGGACTTTAAAATGTGAAAAGTATTCAGGTCATGTTCAACTTGGGAGAGATGGGAAGAGTGAGGAAAGAGTGAGGGAGAGACAGACAGAGAGAGAATGAACTAGCCTGTTCCACAGTCATTTAGAGAAGGAATTGAATGGTACAGTAATGTGTAATGTCTCTGAGAGGCTTGGGAAAACAAATGAGATGAGACTGCTTAGGTCACAATCTTAACAGCAAAAGATATCACTTCTTTGGAGCAAAAGCAGCAATGGGAAGGGGATGTTCGTGGGTACCATGCCCACTGCACTCCCGAGGCAGTGGAAGCTGGTGAGTGGCATCTGGGCTAGAAGGAATGGGAACTGTGCTTTACCCAACCAAGACAAGGAGGCTGCTGTTCACTGAAAAGAACAGTACTACAGAAGCACACCCCATTCTGCTTTGCAGAATTCAAGTCTGCATTCTGTCTAAGGCTGTACTGTACTGGGAGCCGCCTGTCAGAGTAGAAACCTGCATGGGCTATAAGGGCAAGGACAGCAACTGGCAGAAACCTGGTAAAGGTAAAGTGATTTGTGCTATAAAAGTTACATTTAAAAGGTCACACAGCTAACATAAATTAGACAAAAATTAACAAGGCAATATTTTCAAACATTGTATTGACTTGAAATTTATATGTATTAAATACAAATATTCCAGAAATACAAGTATTATCAAGCAGTTAAAAAGCACTCAATGACAATGTACATGTGAAGCATTATAAAACGACATTCAGGGCAGGATGATGAGACTAATGTTTGACCTAGAGATTATGAACAGAACTAACATGAAAATTTAAATATAAACACTGCAGTTCAAGGGGTAGGCTAGGTACTAGTTTAACTCCTTAAGAGAGTAAATACTCCAGTTAATGCCTTGATTCAAACGACGCACCCAAAAGCAGCTCTGATTTAAATATTTAACAATCAGAAGATTTTGTGCTCATTTGTATTATCTAACAAGACTGCTATCTGCTCATAGGACACACTGAGAAGATCCTTTGACCTTGAATATTACCATCCTATGGCACCGGGGCCCCACACCGATAGGATTTGCCAACCATATTTTCCCTATAAGCATTTACTGAAAACCCACTGTTATCATGATCTGTGTGTTGTGGCGGTGGTCAAAAGTAATAAACATGGCAGAACATCTTGCCCAAAACACATCTCAGCTTCATGGCTAACAGGTACATTTGCAGAATTCATAGGAAGCCACTGTGAGTGGATTCCCATATCTGGAGGAGAAAAAAGCTATATTAAGCAGAAAAATAGTTAGATCATTCAATACTAGTGTAGCCGTATCAAAAATTCTAGTCATTTTCTTTAGAGATACAGGGTAAATTAAAGGGCAACCACAAATGCCAAGGTCAGGTATCTTTGTGGTGAAGGGTCACTTCAGCTGCCATGCTGAAAGTGGATTGAATGGTATTGCAATGGTGTGACAAGACAGTGGCTGGCTTGACTTGTGGAAAGTTGTGAAAGGTGTCTAAGGTGATGGGATGCTAATTATTTTGATCTGACCATTACAATTTTTATATGTTGATGCAAAACAGTTCCTGCTCTGAAGACAATACAAGATAGATTATTTCAAGCCCTGAGCCCTGATTGAATGACATGCTCTTCTGTGAAAGAGGTTACATTAGCTTCACAATCACAGAAAAACTTGGAGTCATAAATCAGAGTACTTGTGAAATGCATTGAGAGATGGGAAGCAGGTATGCAGCTTACAACAAAGTAAGTCAGATGCTGTCATAACACATCCTCAGCTTGGAGCTTAATGGAAGCTAGTGGTCTGCTGCAAATACACTCCAAAAATTTCAACTGGCAGATTAAAGGATGCTAGGTCAGTATAGCAGTGGATGATAATTGACTTACTGTAGCAACTAAAATAGAACAAGATAATTATGACTCTTGACATTCAGTATTCCAAATTTCCACAGTCATAAGGTTTTACTTAATCAATCTGCACCTATATGTGCTTTTCAATGAATTTCAGCCCACACATATACATACATATTGAAATGTTGCATGATAATCTATAAATATACTCAATTATGTGTCTGCTAAAGTAATACACATAACAATACATTGTCATCATAATACATAACAAAAATTACAAATAATAAAAACTGTGATGAGAATTAAGAGAAGTGGACCTATTTGTAAAAAATATTGAGGAAAATCAGATGAGATTATTTATGAATTCACCATGGAGGTAGTAAAGTGGCTTGGGAGGTATGGAGCATAATGCTAAGTCTGAAAGCTTCAAGAATGAAAGAAGATATGCACAATTCAACCAATGAATTTATGCGTGGCTTGCTATCTTAAATCCTTGGAAATAAGGCAAAAAATATGGATTCCTGACATCTATGACAATAGTCTATCATAGAATACTAAAGGAAATATAATCTATTTAGTTTATTTTTAAATATGTGTGGGTATGTGTGCATATTCATGCCTAGGAGTGCACAAGGGTATATGGATGTGTGTGTGTGTGTGTGTGTGTGTGTGTGTGTGTGTGTGTGTGTGTGTGCAAGTAGAAGCTAGAAGTTGACGTTGGCTGTCTTTTTAGAATCCTGTCTGCCTTGTTTTTTTTTTCTGGAGAAAGGGTCTTTAACTGACTTTGAGCTTGTCAGTTAGGCAAGTATGGCTGAGCGGTGGCTCCTAGGTATCTGTCTATCTACTTTCCCAGTGCTGGGATTATGTAAGGGTATGCCACCACACCCAGTTTATTTTACATGAGTTTTGGGAGTAAAATTTAGGGCTTGATGTTTGCATGCTAAGTACTCTAACTAATCCATCTTCTCACCCATAATATTTCACCAACACGGTGGTCTAAACAAGATCTGAACAAGGATGACACCAAGAGAAATACTAACATGGAATGGGTAAAGCTCAGAAGGCCTGAACCCTAGACCAAGAACCACAGCACACTAAAGAATTTTGAGAGCAGGAGAAATATTTTTCCCTGGAATGAGAACATTAATTGCTTATCCAAAACCAACTCTAGTTCTAAAATTTACACTGGACATGAGGCTTTTGTTTTCATGCAACTGGTATAGACTTACCTCCAAGAGGATGAGCACTAGAAAAAGATTTCTACCTATCCTACACACTGTACCTAAAATACAGTCATTTATCTCCTAATGCTTCTCTGAGTTCCATTCACATAAGTGTTTGAAGTTCCTATTTACTCAAGTATTGTTCAGTTATATGCATGATGTTTTGATCTTTTTTCTAAAGAGAATTTCACTCTGGAGCTCAGTGTTGTAAGGACACTGTGCCAGAAACATGAATGGACACTTTTCTTTTTTTCCACAATGTCAGAATTGACTGAACAATAAAGTCACAATGTTTAAGAGTTTCATTGACGCCGGGCGTTGGTGGCGCACACCTTTAATCCCAGCACTCGGGAGGCAGAGCCAGGCGGATCTCTGTGAGTTCGAGGCCAGCCTGGGCTACCAAGTGAGCTCCAGGAAAGGCGCAAAGCTACACAGAGAAACCCTGTCTCGAAAAACCAAAAAAAAAAGAGTTTCATTGACAATAATTTGCCTTATAATTCACTTGCCTTGTTAACCTAGCTAAGGCTAATGAGAGTCCTTTATCCTAAAGTTACATACTAGTATTAGTTTTCATATTACACATCACAAGTCAATATATCTATACATCTATAACAATAAATATGAATGACAGAATGAATACAAGTTGAAAGAGGTTGCAGCAGAATTCAAGATGCTTTTAATGTGAGATGAAAAGAATCTGTGTTATTAAGATAATAAACCAGAGCAGCACCAGGAGAGAGCACCTGCTGGAGTTGGTGGAGTTTCTGAAGCCAAGGTTGAGGACGAAAATGTTCCTGCTACAATGTGAAATGCTAAACCAGGTTCAAAAAACAGAAAACAATGTGTGCAGCCCATGGTCCAGATGGGTGAATAGGTGGACAGTTAGCCTGGGAGTCTTTTACCAGTCTTCTCCTTATGGGTCTTTGGTGTACAGGCCAAGTAACGGATGGTAGTTTGGTAGAGGCCTATGCCATATTAGTGTTAAGTGTTTATCATTTTAAGACTTCCAAATTTAAGGCTACCTTGTTTGGCATTTTTAAAAAGTTCTTGGAAATGCTTTCTCTGTTATTATCTTAATATGCCTATGTATCTGGCAGTTTCTTTCTTTCTCTTCCTTCCTTCCTTCCTTCCTTCCTTCCTTCCTTCCTTCTTTCTTTCTTTCTTTCTTTCTTATTAAATTTATTTATTTAAGTCGTTATTTTTTTTCTTTTTTTATTAAGAGATTTTCTATTCATTTTACATACCAACCACAGATTCCCCTGTCCTCCCTCCTTCCACCCCCCAGCCTTTCCCCTCAACCCACCCCCCCCATTTCCACCTCCTCCAAGGCAAGGTCTCCCAGGGGGAGTCAGCAAAGCCTGGCACATTCAGTTGAGGCAGGTCCAAGCCCCTCCTCCCTGCACCAACGCTGCACAAAGTGTCTCACCATAGGCACTAGATTCCAAAAAGCCAGCTCATGCACCAGGGACAGGTTCTGATCCCACTGCCTGCCCCCCCCCACTAATAAAACAGAACAACTCATTTCTACTACTAGAAATAAATCGTTTGTCAATTTGATCTGAATACACTGAGCTCATTCATCTCTAGTAGGGTGATGTGGGGAAGCAACACCCATGTATAAAGGTGCTATAATGAAGCTCTTAATTTATATTCTAACCTAGAAAACTAACAAAAAAAACCACCCTCCCAAATAAGTAAAAAATTAAAAGGGGTTGTATGTTCATACCAAAAAGAAGTCAACAAGATGATATGTTTCAGATGATCCCTTAAAAGATATTTAACAAAAACATTTCAGAAAATTTGATGTACAATTTGTTTACTAACACTTTTTTCAAAATATAGCCATAAATTCTCCATGACTAACCTCTTTTTTCCCCTAAGGAATATTTTAACAGAACTCTTTTTATCAGATCATTCTTTCTGCTATTCATCATCTGCTTTGACAAAGCTATAGAACAAAAGATTATTATCAAAATATAATACCAATGTTAATACTACTCAACACAGATTCTATAACAGATATTTAAAGTTGCAAGTGGATTCCTTCCCATATAAGTATACATAAATATATCACAGTGAAAGGCCAATGAAGCATTGTTGCAAACTGAAGTATTCCAATGTAGCTTGTTCTGTTTGTGGGGCCCCTAGCAGTGGGACCAAGATCTGTCCCTGGTGAATAAGCTAGCTTTTTGGAACCTATTTCCTATGGTGGCATGCCTTGCTCAGCCTTGATGCAGGGGTGAGGAGTTTGGTCCTGCCTCAACTTGGTATGCTATGCTTTGTTGACTCCCACTGGAGGCCTGCCCCTTTCCCATGAGTGGATGGGGAGGGACAGAAAAGAGGTATGTGGAGGGAAGGGAAGAAGAGGGGGGAGGGGAAACTCTGGTTAGCATATAAAATTAATTTAAAAATTTAATAAAAATGATCATTGAAAAGATGCTCATTTTTACTCTAATAATTTGTTGATGTATGTGTTGTGTGAGTTCTTATCAACTGAAAACAATGTAAATTTGACTCCTTTTTTTAGCAATCTGTGTTCCATTAATTTACGTTTCCTGCCTAATTGCTCTTGCTAGAGTTTAAAACTTTGTTGAATTAGAGTGATGGAAATGAGCTTCATCTATTCCCCTGTAGTCCAATGTAGGGTAAATGACTTGCTTGCATCATGTTGCAGAACTTTTCGCCCATACAGTATTTGACTGCTATGTTCAGCGATGAAGGGATATTAAATGTTTTCAACTTCCTTTTCTACACCTACACATACATGGTATTTTCTCTTGGTCTGTTGATGGGATATCACCCATTTATTGATTGGAGATATGTTGAAACATTTTGGCATCTTTGATGTGAATCTCACTGGGTCCTGTGAATATTTTTAAAGGTTGGCTCTTGGGTTGACAATTTTTGGTGAGGAATTTTGCATCTGTATTCATCTAGGAAAATCTCCTATAATTTGTTTTTATTGATTTGTCCTTGTGTGGTCATAGAATCAGGTTAATAGTTGCCTCATAAAATAGATTTCAAAAAAATGTATCTCATGCTAATTTTTGAAGTATTTTAAAAAGATCAGCATTTAAAAAAAATGTTTGGCAGAACTAATAAGGCAGTCCATCTAGTCTGGAGTTTTTTATGATGGAAAATTTTCTAAATCCTATTTCCTTGCTTGTTAGAGGTCTGTTCTGGCTTCCCTTCATGACTTGCCTTTGGTAAAGTGGATGTGTTCAGGAACCATCTGTTTCTTTCAGAAGATCAAATTTATGCTATATATTTGTTTATAATAACCTCTAGTCTATGGTACTGATTTGGGGTCAGTTACAATGTCTATTATTTCATTTCTGATTTATATGTGTGTGTGTGTGTGTGTGTGTGTGTTAATTTACCAAAGTAAAATTAAATCACTCCTCTTCTCCCACTCCTTATTTCTACCCAACCAATTTATGGTTTCCTTTTTTTTAAACAATTGATCTTACTCATTTTATTTTATTTTTTTTAATTTTTATTTAGTCTGTTTTGAAACAATGTCTCATCATATAGCCTTAGCTGGCCTGATACTTACCCTGTAAATCAGGCTGATCTCAAACTTCTGGAAATCTGTTGTGTGACATTTTGTTTATGTTCTGACAAATAAAGATTGCCTGGAGATCAGAGGATGGAGCTAGCCACTAGTTAAACATAGAGGCCGAGGCAGTGGAAACACTTGGGAGGAGGAAGAAGGAAAATCATGAGTTTAAGGCCACCCTAGGCTACATGAGATTGAACCAGTCTAAAAGAGATATAGCCCAGTTGTGGTGGCATAAGCCTTTAATCCAAGCACTTGGGAGACAGAGGCAGGTGGATCTCTGTGAGTTTGAGGACAGTCTGTTGTACAGAGTGAATTCCAAGACAGGCTCCAAAGCTACACGGAGAAACCCTGTCTCAAAAAACAAACTAACTAACTAACAAAAAGAGAAAGAGAAACAGCCTGGAGGTGGTGGTGCATGCCTTTAATTGTGGCACTAGGGAGGGGGAGACAGGAACTCCCTCCCCATCAAATGCAAGTTTCTGTCCCACCAGCAACTCCCAAATACCTGGCAGCTGCTTCCCAAATAATTGACTCAGAGCTTAATATTGCTTATAAGTGTTTGGCCAATGGCTCAGGTTTATTACTAGCTAGCTCTTATATCTTAAATTAACCCATTTCTTTTTTTTTTTTCATTTTTCTTTATTAAGAAATTTTCTGCTCTCTCTACATACCACCCACATATCCCCTCTCCTCCCTCGTCCCACCCTCCAGCCCTCCCTCCCAAGCCAACCCACATCCCCACATCCCCACATCCCCACATCCCCCAAATCAAGGTCTTCCATGTGGAGTCAGGGAAGTCAGCAGAGTCCAGCACACTGAGCCTAGTCAGGTCCAAGCCCCTCCCCACTCCACCAAGGCTGTGCAAGGCATCACACCACAGGCACCGGACTCCCAAAAGCCTGCCCATGCATCCGTGATGGATCTCGATTCCCTGCCTCGGTGGCCCCCAAACATTTAGAGCCAAACAACCTTCTTCCATATCCAGAGGGCCTAGTCCAGTCCCATAGGGGCTTCACACCCACTAATCTACAGTTCATGGGCTTCCACAAGTGTGGCCAGTCATCTCTGCATGGCCCATCAAGATCTTGACGTTCCTCGCCTGAAGAATTCCTCCTCTCTCTCATCAATTGGATTCCCTGAACTCAGCCTGGCACCTGGCCATTGATCTCTGCATCTGCCTCCATCAGTCACTGGACAAAGGCTCTATGATGACGGTTAGGGTATTCACTAGACTGGTCACCAGAGTAGACCTCTAGACCACTGCCAGCAGACCAAGGTGCGGTCACCCTTGTAGATTCCTGAGAGCCTCCCTGGCATGCTGCCTCTTTCTATTCCCATGATGTCCTCATCCATCATGGTATCTCCCTACCTACCCTCCCATTCTGTCCCTGTTCCACCTTGACCCTCCCGTTTCCCTGTGTCTCATGCCCCACTCCTTACCCTCTGCCACCTCCCAACTCCCAGTCCGCTCATGTAGATCTCATCCACTTCTTGTTTGATGGGCCACCCATGTGTCCTTCCTAAAGTCTTTCCCTGCTAGCTAGTCTCTCTGGAGGTGTGGGTTTCAGTCTGGCCATCCCTTCCCTCACATCCAGTATCCACTTATGTGTGAGTATATACTATATACCTTCTGAGTCTGGGAAATTAACCCATTTCTATTAATCTATGTATTGCCATGTGGCCCTGACATTACCAGTCTGCTGGCGCATTGCTCCTTGGGCATATGGATGATGTCTGCCTCACCTCTGCCCTTCTTTCTCCCTGTATTCCACTTGGCTTTCCAGCCTAGCTATATTCTGCCTGGCTATAGGCCAAAGCAGCTTCATTTATCACCAATGAGAGCAACACATATTCAAAGCATACAGAAAGACTGTCCCACAGCACCCTTATTTGGTTAGAGGATCTGAAGAGGTAAGAAGTGACTGTGGCTGCTCTGCTTCTCTGAACTTTCAGCTTTCATGCTCTATATATGACTACAGGTTTTTATTCATAAGACTAATTAGGATTATGCTTCAGCAATTCTCCTGAGTTCTCTGATCCTCTATGCCATCTTTGTCATTTTCAACAAGGTAATACAAAAAAAAGAGTTGCCTCATGTTGTGCTGTTTGGAGAATTCTAAGGAAGGTTAGTGTGAATTATTTAGACATTCAGTAAGATTTACCATTGAAACTCTCTGGTTCAGGTCTCTTATTTGTTGAAAAGTTCATTATGAATTCAATCTAATGCAATCTCTAATGGGGATGTTTTTTTAAATTTTTTAATTCATTTTACATACCAACCACAGATCTCCCTCTCATCCCTCCTCCAGCGCCCCCCTCCCCACCTCTCATCCCTTCCTCCAAAAGGGTAAGTTCTCTCATGGGGAGAATGCTAAGCCTGGTACATTCAGTTGAGGCAGAACCAAGCCCCTCCCCACTTTATCAGGGGTGAGCAAGGTGTCCAAGCATTGGTAATAGGCTCCAGAAAGCCAGATCATGCACCAGGGATAGATCCTGATCACACTATCAGGGGCCCCTCAAACAGAACCAGCTACACAACTGTCTCCCGCATGCAGAGGGCCTAGTCTGGTCCCATGCAGGTTCCACAGCTGTAGGTCTAAAGTTCATGAGTTCCTTTGAGCTTGGTTCAGTTGTCTCTGTAGATTTCCCCATCATGATCTTGACCCTTCCCCTCCTTGCTCATGAAATCCCGCTTCCCTCTCTTTGATTGGACTCCTAGAACTCAGCCTGGTGCATAGTTGTGGATCTCTGCACCTGCTTCTATCAGTTACTGGATGAAGGCTCTATGGTGACAGTTACAGTATTCACCAATTTCATTACCAGGGTAGGCCAGTTCAGGCATCTCACCATGGTTGCTAGTAGTCTAATCTGGGGTCATCCTTGTGGATTCCTGGGAATTTCCCTAGCACCATGTTTCTCCCTTACTCCATAACACATCCCTCTATCAAGATATCTCATTCATTGCTCTCCCATTCTATCCTTCCCCCAGCTCAACCATCCCATTTCCTCATGTTCTTATCCCCCATCACCTACCCTCTATTGCCTCCCCTCATCCCTAGTTTACATGTCAGATCTCCTCTGTTTCCCCTTCCCAAGGTGATCCATACATCCCTCTTAAGGTCCTCCTTGTTTCCCAGCTTCTCTGGGGCTGTGGGTTATAGTCTGGTTATCAATTTCTTCTTACATGGATTTAGATTTGGGATGTGATTCTAAGAATTGCCTATTTCACAGCTAAGTTTTGAGTAGATATTTATGTCTGATCAAAGTTACTTTTGTACTTTAAACATTTTAAAAAGAAACCATGTCTTTTTTTTCTTGAAGTGTTGGTAAAGAAGAAGAAATGTCTCCATTTCACTTTGTCCTACCCTGAAAGTAATTTACGTTATCCAACAACACAAAATTTTCTGACATTCTCCCTCAGTATTTCAATTAGAAACCTATCCTAAGGAAGTTACCCGAAGTGGACACATTTACTGAAGGACATGGAAGTCTTTTATAATAGCAAATAGTCAGTCTATTTGAGCATCTAAACAAATAGTAAATAATTCTATCCAGGCAGTCCCATTCAATGACATACACATATAACCACAATGAGCCAAATGACCAAGCCAAAAACTAACATCAGATTTCATGTATTTCCTGGAATGGAAATGCAGCCATACAGCAATGGCAGAAGCAGGTATGTAAAGGTTCTTAAGTCATCAATGTTGCCATGTGAGCTGGACTTTTGTAATTTCCCTCTTCTGTTCCAGAAGAACTCTGAAGCTTGGAACTTAATATCGCATTTTGAATTAAAGGTGAGTACTATGACAGGTGCTATCCTCATTTGGGTCCAGTTCTGCTGATTCGAACTGGTCAAATCTATTTCATTTGTTTTTGCCAGTTGATACACTAGCCTGTCAAGAACACAGTGATTTATCATACTTTCACAATTATGTCTTCCTGTAAATAAGGTTGCCCTCACTAACTAGAATATTCTAAATTAAATTGCTGATAATGCCTTAGTAGAAACAACAAGATGTTTTTGTTTATTGCTGAGTTTTAAGTGATTGAAAACATTTAATTATTGGCATTTTCCAATTTCACCATGCCCTGAAGACTAATGGAATGTGGCACGGTATAATAAATACAAACATAATATTATCTAATTATGTTACATTAAGAAAAATGAGAAAATGTTCTGTTGTTTGGATGGCATCAATGTCAGTGAGGCTTGAAATAATCAGAGTGCCACACTTGCCTCAGGCCCTGCATGGCCACAAGGCTCTCTCCTCGAGGAGAGAACAATGCCTCATCTGACCACTCCACTAATGCAGCCCACTCATTTCCTCCTGGACTTCTTTACAAGCACTTCTGAACCTACTTAGGTGACCTTTGTCCTATATACAGAATATATGGAGAGATTCTTTGCAGAAATCAATTGTTTTTTTTCTAATTCTGTGAAGTGTTATAATGAGTTTTTAAAATATTAGTAAAAGTTTTACTACTATTAGTACCACTGCTACTGCTAACAAAAGTATGCCACAGTGAGAAAAATTTCTTATTCTGTATGCTAAGTACCATCACTCTGAAATAAATGAATCATTGTTCTAACTTAAATTCTGGAATGAAAGCAAGGAAAGAATGAACTAGTCTGCACCTTCTTTTGGAAGGACAGGCACCCAACCTCTGCTTTCTCCAGGCTCTGCATAAGTTCTCCTGAGCTTGAGGAGCTGTAGTAAGAAAGAAGTCCTACCTTCCTTTGAAGACACTATTGGGAGCATCTACACACTGGCCTATCCAAGGCCTGATTTGGATCTATGCTTTTCATCCTGGAATCATTTCCTGCTTGATGCTAAGGGGTGACGGAACTGATATTTGAGACATGTCTGTTACTGTCTTGAACAATTTATTTTTATTTTATTTGCCAAATATTCTTGTAAGGTTTAATCAAAAAATTTCATATATTTCAACAATATTTTTCTCCTCCTCGGATGCCTCCCAGATTCTCCCCAGAGACTGTTACAAAAATTGTTTTCTATTTCATCTAATTCCTGTGCAATATTATTAAATAATAACCATTTTATCATTCAAGCACTGAAATTAAACTAAGCAGCATGCCCAAATCCAGGTTCCCACGTGTAAGAACCTGCAGTCAGCTGATAACTGACTCCAGAATCTTTGTGTTACAGTACACTGTGCTGTTTCTCACAGTAATGATGCTCACTACCAAACAAACTTTTATCATTAAATCCAGTGTTTGGGGTCCTATAATACATCATTAGGATGCCTTATATAAACAGAAAGAAGAAAAGCTGGCTCTAAAAATTCCATAGGTTGAGCTTCACATCCATTCTCTCACTGTATCCTAAATAGTTCTAGACATAAACATGAGAACTGATGTGTAAACAGCATGAAAACTGACTGAAATTCTCAGCAAGTGTTCATTCTGAGACACACAAAAGAAACACCAGTTCCATAATTTTGAGTCAATTTTGAAGCAAGCTTTAGTTAAGTACTGAGCAGAAAAAAAATGGTCTCTGATCAGGTCCAACCCTGGTTTGCCAGCCATTGGTGATGAGTCATATGTTACAAGGGTTTTTTAAGGACAAAACCCACAATTCATTGCATTTCCTATCAGGTCCAATCACGGGCAAGCATACATCCTGACATATTTCCTGCCTATGTACCTGTTGCACATATGTGATCAAGCACATGGAGTGGAGATGGGTCAAACAAACTTGTTTAGGGGAGTAAAAAACATATGGCTTTGTTATTTCCCAAGAACTACAACTCCCAGAATTCCAGAAAGTTACTTTGTTCTTTGAAAGTTGGGGCTTACAGGTTGACTTTGGTTCTTACACAAAAACATGGTAACAACCCACAACCCAAGCTGATAACACCAAGTATGTGTGTGTGACTTATTATTACAATTCTTCCATCATAGCAGATCATGATTTAAAAACTCTTTTCATATTGTTTCAGTGTTTTTCTTATCAAATAAAGAGAATAATTATCTTTCTATAGTATTCAAATGACTATTCACAAATAAAACATGGAACATTGTCTTTTATCCAAATAAAGCTCATGCCAGCATAACTGTGCAATACAACTTTTCCTAACACTATATTTACCTGTCTATTGCACCCATATTGATAAGCTTGTTTCTGAATATAAATGCATAGACATGGAGAAAAGTGAAGTAAAATATTCTAAAAAGTATTGAAGATAAAGAATTTGCTCTCTGTTTGCCCAGACCAATCACTCAGTCTTATCTCCAGCACTACAAAGAACAGCAACTGCAGTCATCCTTCCCCCTATATCTCCTATGGATCCCACAAACCATCCCCTCCTAACCTCCCTTCTCCCACTTGCTTTGTCCCAGAACCCTACTTCAGCAGGCACCCTCTACCAACCCAAGGGCAGCTCTTCAAAGGGCAACAAGTAGGCTGAAGTCAGACCCACACCTCTCCTACTGCTCCTGAGATCCAACCCCCCAGTGTCACCCACAGCTCTGTAGCAGAATACCTGATGCAGTCTTGCTTTCCTCTCTGACCCCATCCCCGTGGAATCACAAAGACCTTTTCCTCTAACCTTCCTTCCCCCTACTCACCCCAGTTACCCAGCTTCTAACACCAGCAGGCATTCCCTGTGAATATATCAGCTGAACAGTCCAGGGAAATGGATGATGCACAACCTGAAAATCCAGAGGGGGAACAGAAGCCAAGGAACAAAACACCTAACTAACAAAGACATATCCAAAAGTCAGCACCTAGACCTTTAATCACCCCAAGCACAGATGCAGAGATGCCAGGGTAAAAACAAAACCAACAACAGCCAGGGAAATATATCTTCACCAGAGCCCAGCTATCCTATCTTAGCAGACCCTGAATATCCCAACATAGTTGAAGCACAAGAAAGAACATTAAACAACTTTTATGAAAATGATAGAGGCCCTTAAAGATGAATAAATCCCTTGAAGAATCCCAGGAAAACACAAACAAAGAGTGTAAGGAAATATATAAACTATTCAAGATCTGAAATGAGAAATGGAATCAATTAAACAAAGCCCAAACTGAGGGAATTCTGGAAAACAAAAATTTGGAAACTACAGAGGCAAGTTTCACTTGACAGAATACAAAAAAAAAATGAAAGAGAATCTTAAGCATTGAAGATATAATAGAATAAATTAATACATTGGTCAAAGAAAATGTTAAATCTAAACTGACAAAAAACATCTAGAAAATATGGGACACTATAAAAAGATCAAACCTAAGACTAATAGCTATAGAGGAAGAAGAAGCCAAGCTCAAAGGCCCAGAAAATGTTTTCAACCACATCGGAGAAGAACGTTTTCCTAACCTAAACAAGGACATCCTATAAAGGTAGAAAAAGCATACAGAACACTAAAAAGATTGGACCATAAATGAAAGTTCCCTTGTCACATAGTAATCAAAACACTGAACATATATAACAAAGAAAGAATATTAACTGGTGCAAGGGTGAAAGATCAAGTAACGTATAAAGCAGACCTATTAGAATTACATTTGACTTATCAACAGAGACTAAAAGTCAGAAGGGCCTAGACAGATGCACTGTAGACTCTATTAGACCACAGATACCAGCCCAGACTACTATACCCATCAAAAATTTCAGTCACCATAAATGAAGAAAATAAGATATTCCATGATTAAGTTAAGTTTAAACAATATTTTTTTTTTTTTTTTTTTTTTACAAAACCACCCCTACAGAAGGTGCTGGAAAAAATACAACTGCTGTGGGATGGTCTGTATGTCAAATCTGTTGCTCTGATTGGTCAATAAATAAAACACTGATTGGCCAGTGGCCAGGCAGGAAGTAGGTGGGACAAGGAGAGAGGAGAATACTGGGAAGCAGAAGGCTGAGGCAGAGACACTGCCAGCTGCCGCCATGACCAGCAGTATGTGAAGACGCCGGTAAGCCACCAGCCATGTGGCAAGGTATAGCTTTATGGAAATGGATTAATTTGAGCTATAAGAACAGTTAGCAAGAAGGCTGTCATGGCCATACAGTTTGTAAGCAATATAAGTCTCTGTGTTTACTTGGTTGGGTCTGAGCGGCTGTGGGACTGGCGGGTGACAAAGATTTGTCCTAACTGTGGGCAAGGCAGGAAAACTCTAGCTACATACAACCAAAAGAGGTTAATTATAGTCATGAAAACACAGGAAATAAATAATCTAACACCAGCAAAATTTAAAAAGTGAAACACACACACACACACACACACACACACTTAAACACACTACCAACAACAAAAAACAGGAATCAAGACTTATTGATCATTGATGTCTCTCAATATCACTGGTCTCATTCCCCAATGAAAAGACACAATGGATGCAAAACCAGGATCCATCCTTCTGGTGCATCCAAGAAACACACCTCATAATAAAGGATAGACAGTGTAAAAAGTTGGAAAAAAGATATGCCAATAAAATGGACCTAAGAAGCAAGCTGGTATAATATCCAACAAAATAGATTTCAAACCCAAACTAATCAAAAGAGGAAGGATGCTACATACTGATCAAAGGAAAAATCTACCAAGATGATATTTCAGTCCTTAACATCTATGTCCCAAAGACAAGGGCAGCCAAATTTTTAAGGAAACATGACTACAGATTGAATCACACATAAAACCTAACACACTGATAGTGGGAGATGTCAATACCCCCTCTCACCAATGGACATGTCATCCAGATAAGAAGTAAACAGAGAAATACTGGAGCAGATTGACATTATAAACTAATTGTAGTTACAAGGTATCAGAACATTTTACTGAAAATTAAAAGAATATACCTTCTACTCTGTACCTCATGGAACATTCTCCAAAACTGACCATGTACTCAATTACAAAGCAAGTCTTGACACATACAGGAAAATGAAAATAACCCCCTGCATCTTATGGGACCACCACAGATTAAATCTAGAGATCAACAACAAGAGAAACAACAGAAAGCTTAACAACTCATAGAAAGTGAATAGCTCTCTACTAATTGAACAAACAGTCAGGACAGAAATTTTAAAAAAAGAAATGAAAGACTTTCTAGAATTAATGAAAATGAATACACAGCATATCCAAACTTAATAGACACATTGAAAGTGGTGCTAAGAGTAAAGTTCATAGCACTAAGTACCTACAGAAAAATAAATGAATAATGGAGAGATATCATGCTAGCAAATTAACAGCATGCCTGAAAACTATAGAGCAAGCAGAAGTAAACATACCCAAAAGGAGTAGAAGGCAGGAAAAAAATAAAGCTGAGAGTTGAAATAGCTAAAATAGAAACAAGGAGAGCAATACAAAGAATCAATGAAAGAAAGATTTGGTTCATTGAGAAGCTCAACAAGATAGACAAACCCTTATCCAAAGTAACTGAAAGACACAGACAGAATATCCAAATTAACAAAATCATAAATGAGGAAAAAAAAAGAATATAACTACATATACCAAGAAAATATAGAGACTTGTAAGGATATACTTTAAAAATCTATATTCCAAAATACTGGGAAATCTAAAAGAAATGGACAATTTTCTTAATAGATACCACTTAACAAAGTCAAATCAACATCAAATCAACAATTTAAAAAGATCTATAAACCCTAGTGAAATAAAAGCAGTCATCAAATGTCTCCCAACCCCCCCAAAAAAAACCAGAATATAAAACCAGAAGGTTTTAGTGCAGAATTCAACCAGACTTTCAAAGAAGAGTTAAGTTCAATACTCCTCAAATTATTCCAGAAAACAGAAACAGAAGGGACATTGCTAAATTCTTTTTATTAGGCTTTTTATTAGGTCACAGTGAGCCTGCTACTCAAACCACATAAAGACTTAACAAAGAAAGAGAATTACTGACAGTTTTCCGTCTGTGCATAGATGCAAAAGTACTCAATAAAACACTTGCAAACAAAATCAAAGAACGCATAAAAAGGATCAATCATCATGGCCTACTATGCCTTTTTCCAACAATGCAGGAATGGTTCAACTTACAAAAATCTGTCAATGTAATCCACAATATAAACAAACTGAAAAAAAATTAACATCTCATTAGATGGTGGAAAAGCCTATGACAAAATCCAACACCCTTCATGGTGAAAGGCTTGGAGGGATTAGGGATACAAGGGACATACCTAAACATAATAAAGGCAATTTACAGCAAGCCTATAGCCAACATCAAATTAAAGGTAGAGAGAAACTCAAATCAATTCTACTCAAATCAGGAACAAGACAAGGCTGTCCACTCCCTCCATGTCTATTCAATATAGTACCTCAAGTTTTATCTACACCAATAAGGCAACTGAAGGATATCAAATGGATACAAATTGGGAAAGAAGAAGTCAAAGTATCATTATTTGCATATGATATAATAGTATATATAAGAGACCATAAAAATCTCACCAGGAAAATCCTACAGCTAATAAATACTTTTAGCAAAGAGACTGGATACGAAATTAACTACAACAAAACAAAACAAAAATCAAAGGACAAAGGGACTGAAAAACAGATGAGGTGAGCAGCACCTTTCACAATAGCCTCAAGTAATATAAAATATCTTGGGATAACTCTAACCAAGCAAGCAAAAGACTAGTGTGGTAAGACTTCAAGTCTTTAAAGAAAGAAATTGAAGAAGATATCAGAAGTTTGAAAGATCTCAATACTCATGGATTGGTAGGATTAACATAGACAAAAAATGGCCATCCTACCAAAAGCAATCTACAGATTCAGTGCAATCCCCACAAAAATTCAACACAATTCTTTATGGATCTTGAAAGGACAATTCTCAATTACATATGGAAAAACAAAAAACAAAAACAAAAACAAAAACAAAACAAAACAAAAAAACAGAATAGTTAAAACAATCTTGAACAATAAAAGAACTGCCGGATGTCCCACCCTTCTCAATTTCAAGCTATACTATAGAGCTTTAGTAACTAAACTATGTTGATCAATGGAAGCAGATTGAAGACCCAGACTTAAATCCACATACCTATGGACATCTGATTTTTGGTAAATGATGCAGAACTATATGTAGATGTAACCAACCATCTTATTAAAATAAGAAATACAGAACCAATGTAAAAGAAAAAGCCAGCCAAGAGGTCAGAGCTCAGAGCTAAAATCTTACCTCCTGCAGTGCTCCTAGCTTCCCCGAAAGATAGCTACTTCCTGTGTGTCTGTCTTTAAATAGTCTTTCTGTTCTGCCTTCTCATTGGTTGTAAACCCAAACACATGACTGCCTCATCACTGCCTGTAAGTACCGCCCTCCAGGTCTTAAAGGCATATGTCTCCAATGCTGGCTGTATCCCTGAACACACAGAGATCTACCTAGCTCTTCTACCAAGTACTGGGATTAAAGGCATGCGCTACCACCACCACCACACTCTTGCTATGGCTCTAATAGCTCTGACCCCCGGGCAACTTTATTTATTAACATACAATTAAAATCACATTTCAGTACAAATAAAATACCACCATAACTATACACTGGAGAAAACATACCATCTTCAACAAATGGTTCTGGACAAATTTGATGTCTACACATAGAATAATGCAAATACATGCTTATCTTCAACCCTGCATAAAACTCAAGTCCAGGTGAATCAAAGACCTCAACATAAAACCAGACACCCTGAACCTGATAGAAGAGGAAGTGAGGACTAGCCTCCAACTCATTGGCAATGGAAATAACAGAACACCAGTAGTGAAGGCAATAAGACCAACAGTTAATAAATGGTACCCCATGAAACTGGAAACCTTCTGTAAGGCAAAGGACACCATCAATGGGACAAAGTGAAGCTCACAGAATGGGAATAGATTTTTTTACCAACTCCATATCTGATAGAGGAATTATATACAAAATAAATAAAGAACTCAAGAAACAAACAAACAAACAGGCTATTAAAAGCGCAACCTGAACACCAACCCAGGTGACCTATAGTTGACATACAATCTGTCCTGCTACCAAGATGTACTGGGGCAATGGTGGCTTAGAACTTGTGAGAGTGACCAACCAAGGTCTGGTTTAACTTGAAACTCATACAAGAGGGAGCTCATACCCTTCACTGACCAGAGGTCCAGGAACCAGAGATTGGATAGCCCAGAGACCTAGAGTAGAACCAAACATAACTTCATAAAAAGAAAAACAATCAAGGAAATGATTCCTAAATATTCCACTATAGTCATAGTGTATTGGCTTGTCCAGTCATCATCAGAGAGGCTTCCTCTTGCAGCTAATGGGAGGAGATGCAAAGACCCACAGCTGACATTATGTAGAGAGAAAATCTAAATTAGAGGTCTCCATCTGGTCCCTTTCCTTAGACATTGGGCAACTTGTGGAAAAGGGGGAGGAAAGATTGTAGGGGTCAGGGTGCACGGAGGATACCAAGAGAACATGCCCTACTGAATCAACTAAGCAGAGCTCATATGGGCTCACACAGACTGAAGTGAAAAACACAGGGCCTGAAAGACCTGCACACAGGTCCTCCGTGTATATACCATGGTTGTTAGCTTGGTGTTTTTATGAGAGTCCTAACAGTTGTAGTGGGTGTGTCTCTGACTCTTTTGCCTTCTCATGAGATTCTTTTCCTACTATTGAGTTGTCTTGTCCAGCCTCAATATAAGGGCTTTTGTCTTGTCTTATTGTATCTTGTTTTGTCTTGTTTGGTTGTTGTCTCTTGGAGACCTGCTCTTTTCTGAAGATGAAATGGAGGGGGAGTGGTTTAAGGGGAGATGGGAAGGGGTGGGGAGAGCAGGGAGAAGTGTGGGGGGGTGAGAAACTGTGTTTGGGATGTATTGTATGAGAGAAGAATCTATTTTCCAAACAAGGAAGAAGGGAAGGAAGGGAGGGAGGGAGGGAGGAACCAAATAAATAACCCCACTAGAAATGAGGAACAGATCTAAACAGAAAATTTTCAGTTGAGAAATCTCAACTGACTAAGAAACACTTAAAGAAATGTTCAGTATCCTTAGCCATCATGGAAATACAAATCTAAATGACTCTGCAATTCCATCTTACACCTGTTAAGAACAATAACATGAGTAGAAGCTCATGCTGGACAGGTTATGGAGCAAGAGGAACTCTCCCCCATTGCTGCCATTGCTGCTGGGAGTTCAAACTTGTACAGCCACTACAGAAATCAATATGGTGGTTCTTCAGAAAGCTGAAAATCAATCTACCTCAAGACTCAGCTGTATCATTCTTAAACATATACTCCATCCTATAATGAGGATAATTGCCTAACCATGTTCATTATGGGTTTATTCATAACAGGCAGAAGTTAGAAACAACCTACATGTGCCTCAACAGAATAATAAATAAAGTAATTATGGTATATTTATACAATGGTGTATTACTCAGTAGTTTAAAAAATGACATCATGAAATTTTCAGGCAAATTGATAGAATTAGAAAAAAAATTATCTTGAATGAGGTAACACAAACACAGAAAGATAAATATAGCATGTATTCATTTATAAGTGGATATTTGCTCTTAAGTAAATCATAACCAAGCTACAATACATAGACCCAGAAAGTATAGGTAAAGAGGAAACCAAAATAAATAAATAAATAAATAAATAAAATAAAATAAAAAAAGAGGAGGTATCTAGTGGTGATGAATGTTCCTGAGAGGTGGAAGTAAATAGATTTAATTGGTGGACTGCAGTGGGTGGGGACAGGAGGAGGGGAGGTGGAGGGAAAGAGTACAGGAAGAGACAACTAGATTAGGAGGGTCATTTTTGGTGTGGGAGTGTGGAAACCTAGTGCAATGGAAACTTCCTGGAATGTATGAAGGTGTTCTTAACGAAGACTCCTAATAATGGGTGATTGGGAATCTCTATTGGCCATCTCTGGTAGCCAGTTGAGGCTTCCAGTGGTGAGACTAGGATGCACTCAATTGAATTGTCGGCCAAGGGGTTCCATGAAAATCCCCCAAAACCCAGACTGTTGCTAAGACAATATGTTGCTCTCCACAAACTGACAGCAGGGCCCCATTATTAAGGATAGCACCCATATAATAACTATTGAACTTGGAGGAGTCACTCTTGTACCTGTTTGGAGCTCTCATCCCTATGTTGCAGTATCTTTGATGTGGGAAGGTGCTCTGCATGCTACTGAAAGTCAAAGATGGATACCAACCCAGCCACAAAAACCTTGACCATCACTCTATCCTGCCTGCAAAATATAATTGGGCAATGGTGGCAGAGTCAAGTAGCCAACCAATGAACCAGTGTCTGATTTGACTTCAAACCCACTCCATGATATCCTATCCTATATCTGACACTGCTTGAGTCACCAAGAATCAAAGACTAGATATCTGCTGTGGGACGGTCTGTATGTCAAATGGCTCTGATTGGTCAATAAATAAAACACTGATTGGCCAGTGGCCAGGCAGGAAGTATAGGCAGGACTAACAGAGAAGAGAATTGAGAGAATTCTGGGAAGTAGAAGGCTGAGAGACTGCCAGCCGCCGCCATGACAAGCAGCATGTGAAAATGCCGGTAAGCCACGAGCCACGTGGTAAGGTATAGATTTATAAAAATGGGTTAATTTAAGATATAAGAATAGTTAGCAAGAAGCCTGCATTGGTCATATAGTTTGTAAATAGTATAAGTGTCTGTGTGTTTATTTTATAAGTGGGCTGTCAGACTGCCTGGGCTTGGCGGGACCCGGAGAGAAAACTCCAGCTACAGATATCCCAGGGACCTAAGGTAAAACCTAACATTACTGCTCAAAAAATTAATAAAATGATTCCTAATGATATACTGCTATACTCACAGATCAGTCCCTTATCCAGTCATCATCAGAGAGGCTTCCTTCAGCAGCAGATGGGAGCAGATGTAGAGACCCACAGCCAGTCATTATTCAGAGATAGAGAGTCTAAATTGGAAGTTTCCATAAAATCCTTTCCCTTAGAGCTCAGGGAATCCCACAAAAGAGGTGGTGATAGCATAAAAGCCAGAGGGCATGGGGAACATCAGGAGATCAAGGCCCTCTGAACCAACTAAGCAAGGCACATATGAGTTCACAGAGACTGAAGCAGCAAGCACAGGGCCTACGTGAGTCTGCACTAGGTACTCTGCATACATATTATAGCTATTACCTTAGTGTTTTTATGGGACTCCTGACTGTGAGGATGAGTGGGTTTATGACTCTTGTGCCTCCTCTTGAGCCTATTTGCCTTCTGTTGGGTTGTCATGTCCAATTTTGGTATAAAAATTTTTGCTTCATCTTATTATATTATGTAGTGCTTGGTCGTTATCTCTTAGAAGCCTGTTCTTTTCTATTGAGAGGCAGAAAGGGAGTGGGTCCAGAGGGGAGAGGAAGTGGGGAGGAATGGGTAATATTAGAAAGAAGGGAAACTATAATTAGGATATATTGAATGAGAAAATCTATTTTTAATAAAAGAAAATTTAAGAATTTGTTGGCTTAAGTTATTCAAGTAAATGAAGTATTTTTCTATAGGTTGAACCCAAATGCATTAAGAAGAAGAGGTAGTAGAGTTTCCACCATATCAATTAAGATGGATAGGTGTGTTATTTGATGTAATCTTCCTGCTAACAGCTATTTTTCTACTGGCCACATGTGATACTATTGGTTAATTTACTTCACTGTGATTAATTTGTTCAAGCTCTTTAGATTTATTGCATTTGGTTTATCTTATCACTAGAAAATGTAATCGTGAGATAAATTAATAGAATTCAATTGAAAACAAGAAATAGTCTTCAAAAACAAGCATAATTAATGACAGTTCTGTGGTTTCAAGAAAAAACAAAGTATAATGGAAAATAATAACATTAATACAAATGTGACTTTTATTTTTCCAACAGGATCTCCTTGTATAATCAAAGCCAGGATTGAAGTTGCCTCAGCCTCTAGAGGGATGGAATTATGGGTTTTTCTAACATATCCAAATCTCACACAGTTTTACAAATATGTGGTGTTATTATCTGTGAACAGATAAAATTAACCTCACTAGCAACATTTATTTGAAGTTATGTACCACTTCCAGGTATGTATTTGATACATTTTTTGCATGCTCATATTCATACTTTGTATAACAAAAATGTTTCTTATATATAAATTAAGCTTGTATGGAAATTGCAATATACTAAACAAACTGGGAAAGATAATTAAAAGTCACATTCGTTTTGGATTACATTAGGAAATTATAAAATTTTGCATGAATTTGGGATATAAAAGACACACACTCTTCAGAAGATCTAATTACAAGGTTAAAGTTAGGATATTTTGGCTAGCAATCAGTAAAACAAAATTACTTGAAATCTCAGTATTAATTTCAGTGATATATACTGGATAAACATTTAAAAATACAAACACCTCATAGATAGAAGAATTCAATGTGTTACATCCAAGGAAAAACTTTCATAATGATAGGAATCCGTATATGCTGAAAGAAGACAAGGCTACAAAGTATGTCAGGCACATAGGAGTCAAAGCATGGGGCCCTGGCTTATATAAATACAAAGGGACATTGTTTAATCTTTCTGACAAATAAAATATATATCAGTAGTATTGAGAGTAATTCTAATGGGAAATATTTTATTACTCTCATAACCATGAACTTAGATTAGCTAAGAGTACCCTAGAAACCTTGTAAACACCTTTAGAAAATAAAAAGAAATCAAAATATACTGAATGTGGTCTTCCATCCCTTGATCAGAAGCATTCAGTTTATTCTGGAAACAGTTTGCAACACAGTATTTTGTCAATGGGATACATTGTTCTAACTATGTTTGAAATATGGATAAAGACTTGTAGACAACAGGGAAATTCATTTGAAAACACTTGTAATACTGAAAATAATTGATTGCAAGACAGTGGAGGTGAGGTGCAAACTAAGAAAGAAATTAGAACTCTTTCAGACATTATTCAGGATAATGTGAACTGCACAGTTTGTGACTTTAAGAAAATAAAAGGAGAAAAACAGCCCCAAACAGGATGATGACTACACAATAGATTCGTTCCATCAAATTCCAAATGTGTATTTCTAACCATCTACTCTTGGAATGTATCCTGACAATCTATCCTGACTCTCCAAAATTACTCTGTGTTTTTGAGCTTCCTGCTATCCAGTCCACACCCACCTGCCTGTCTGTTTCCCTTTCTCACCTAAACTGATGCGTGGCTTTCCCACCTGATTCTTATTTGGCCTCATGGAATAAAGCCCATAACACATCTTGTAAAGCATTTGTGTTTTTACTAAAGCACAGGAATAGCTTACAAATGAGTCAAGTATTTGAGTAACAGCTTTGTTGTTAAAAAGGTAAAGAAAAAAATCCTTGTGAGTGAGTGCATATATATTGTAGAGAGAAAGAGAGACAGAAAGAGAGAGAGGTAGGAAAGTGGAAGAATGGCAGAGAAAGAAGAGACAAATGGAAAGAGAAATATGACAACCGACTTCAGCAATATTTGAAATTGTGTACCACTTCCAAATATATATTTGATATATTTATTTTTGGGTAAAAAAATTCTGTCATTTAATGTCAGAATGAAAATAAATATAAGAATGGAGAAGAATATAGATTAAATGACAGACACAAAATGCATTAGACTCTGTGGTAAGTATAAGAGTAAGAGACAGATTAATGAAAAGCAAATTGTGGTTGTTCTGGTCATCACCATCCAAATGGCTTTACTGATATTGTCAAAAATAGAATAAGAATTTATGTATATAATAGAAATTTTTATTAATATTACTAAAAATAATAAATCACCTAAGATAAAATTAAATATGAAATATTGAAGAGCATGATAAAATACTACAAAACTACTCAGAACACAAAAAAACAAGACTCAATAGGTTGCATATCCTAAATTAAAAACTGAACAGTCTAAATATATTGACTTTAAGCCGGGTGGCAGTGCTGCACGCCTTTAATCCCAGCACCCGGGAGGCAGAGCCAGGTGGATCTCTGTGAGTTCAAGGTCAGCCTGGTCTACAGAGCAAGACCCAGGACAGGCACCAAAACTACACAGAGAAACCTTGTCTCCAAAAACCGAAAAAAAAAAAGATTGACTTTACTTTTTATATTTTAACATATTAATAATTTATTTTTAGAAATTTTTGATGTGTGACCATTATGTATTTGGGAGATATCTTCTCTCAGGTCTTCTTCTGTATGCCCTATTCAATTTCATGGCCTGGTTTTTGTTTTTTAAATAAACCACTGAGTGCAATCAGTGCTGTGTATGCCAATAGATATTGGGTCCTCGACTGGAACATGGGCAATTTAGTGAGGACCACAACCCTGAAGAAATAGAAGAACCCTCTCTTCACAAGCAGCCATCAACTGCCAATAGCTCTCAAGGTAGGGGTGGAGCTTCATGAGTCTCTTCCCCATTGATGCTGCAACGTTAACTAGCTTGAGCTTGTGCTGATCTTTTTCAGGCAGCCACTGTTGCTGAGAGTTCATGAGTTCAAGGACCTGGCATGACCATAAATCATGTCACAGCAGTCTTCTCCAATCTCTAGCTCATACATTCTTTTAGCCCTCTCTTCTTCAATGATCTCTGAGTCTTAAAAAAAAAAATAGGATAATACAGATGTGACGTTGAGAGCTGAGAACGCTGTAGATGTAGCCAACCGTCTTACTAAATAAGAAACACAGAACCAATGTAAAAGAGAAAGCCAAGAGGTCAGAGCTCAGAGCTAAAATCTTACCCTTCCTCCTGTGGTGTTCCTAGCTCTCCGAAAGAGACCTAATTCCTGTGTGTATGTCTATACATAGTCTTTCTGATCTGCCTTCTCATTGGTTGTAAACCCAAACACGTGACTATTGGAGAAATTATTTTGGCCACTCCACGTAGTTAAAAGGATATTTATTTAATGGTGTAACTCACAAATTAAGTAATGGGTAGGTCGCAGGGTCTGGGGAAGGTGTAACGCAGTCCAGTGGTGTTCTCCGGAGCTCTGCACAGTCAAACTGCACCGGTCAGCTTCCGGGCACCGAGAGAGCGCCCAGAGAGAGCGCTGGCCCATCCAGCTCTCGGGTCCCCCGGCGCCTCCCCTTGCCCCACCTCGTAGGCGTGACAGTTGCCAGAGTCTCAATGGGGGTTGGAACTTCCATATCCAAGCTGGAATGGCTACCCACTACATCTCCCCTTTTTGTCTAAATAAGAAGGTTCTAAACTAATACAAGACTATATACAAAGGAATGGTTATCAAATATTGTCCAGAAATAATGAGAGATAATGACCTAGATAAGATGTAACTACAACCAATGCAAACAATATCAAGCAAGAAACACATACTAAAATCCAGAGAAGTATAGAGCATAGGTAAACAGCATGTTATAAAGATCATTCAAAGGTGTCCTATCCTAAAGAACCTGAATCTAATACTTAATATGTTCTATCTAAGATATTATATATACCAAGTTGTAACTATAACTGGTAGTCTTCAATCCCATCAAAGACCTGAGAAGGAACATAATGGTACCTGAGAAATGGTAGATGGATGCAAGCAACTTTCGGGAATCTTGCAAGAGTAGACCAAGACAGCTGGCAGCCTGGACAGTCACCTAATGTTTTTCAGCATTGTTGGTGCATTCAAATTGGCTACAGGCCTAAAGTATCTGACAGACCATTTTCAGAAGCAGGATTTCTGAAAGACCATCTTACCCTGTCTTGGCAGAGTACAGTGGTCGCTTTCCTTGTGTCCTGCTTGTCCAGAAAGGAGAGCATTGCATTTGTACTGTCAGCCATCAAGGCAAGGGCAGTTCTTTGTCCAGTAGGCCATTTTGTGCCAAAAGACAAACTTCCAAATGGAAATGTCTTAGAAGCCCAACATTCTCTCGGGATCAATTGGTGCAGCCAGGAGCAATTGTGTCTCATGTCAACAGAATTCTAAGTTATTTAAATGCCATATTCTCCAGGTCTATGAAGTGTTTGAAGATTACCTGCCCATCTAACATATGTATCTGTAAATCTGGATAACCTAACTAACGTAACTATAGAGATGACAAGCATAGGCGACTATAAATCTATAAATCTTATCTATCAAAATAACCTAAGGACTAAGGCTTCACGTAAATAAGGTAAACAGTCTATAAGCAAATGTATGGTGAAGAACGATGACTTCAAAATTGTGACAATACACAAGATATTTATAACAGAGGTAGGAATATATAGTGCGATATGCAATATGACAATAATCTTAAATATATATCAATATACCGAATATCCTAAACAGAAGTAGAACATATATAAAGTATGACAGATAAGGAGGGGAGAGACTGCAGCCACTGCCAGGAGAAGAGCATGTAGAGACGCCGGTAAGCCACCAGCCACGTGGCAAGCTATAGATTTATAAAAATGGGTTAATTTAAGATAAAAGAACAATTAGCAAGAAGCCTGCCATGGCCATACAGTTTATAAGTGATATAAGCGTCTGAGTGATTATTTTATAAGTGGATTGTGGGACTGCGGGGCTTGGGGAACCTGGAGAGAAGCCCTCCAGCAACACGTGACTGCCTCATCACTGTCTGTATGCACAGCACTCCAGGTCTTAAAGGTGTGTGTCTCCAATGCTGGCTGTATCCCTGAACATACAGAGATCTACCTAGCTCTTCTACCAAGTGCTGGGATTAAAGGCATGCACCACCACCGCCACACTCTTGCTATGGCTCTAATAGCTCTGACACCCGGGCAACTTTATTTATTAACATACAATTAAAACCACATTTCAGTACAAATAAAATACCACCATATTTCCCCTTTTCTATTTTAATAAAAAGAAAAATAAGCAAAAGGTTATAACTAACGAAAGAAAAACTATATACAAAAGTACAATAACTATATACAATATATACAAGTAATAAATACCTAAACAATGTCTAGTCCATTTTAATTTGACAAATCACAGAAAATAATTCCATTATCTATCCTATTTTGGTAAGTCCAAAATGTATCTAATTCACTTTCTATCCTAATTAATCTTCAACTATAACTAACTAATCTTCAACTATAACTAACTAATCTCCAACTCCCTCAGAGACCCAAGAAGGGAAAAATATTAGCTAACAAAAATAAAAACAGGAAGTGCATGCAAGCAACTTTCAAAATATTTGTGAGTTGACAGAAACAGCCAGCTGCCTGGACAATCACCTGAGGTTTCTCCACAGTGTGGGGGCATCATCCTCAGCTTATAGGCTTAGCATATCTGACAGACTCATTTGTGAAGTAGGATGTGCACAAGGTCAACAGTTCAACCTCACATTGGGTGAGAGCAGTCCATGTACCAGAAACACTTGAATTCCACTAGTGTCCTGTCATGATTCAGGATTTTAAATTCTGGAAATTGTTGACGGCTTTTGAATTCAGCTGTCCATTCTTCTTGGCTGTGTATATATGGCTTCATCTCAGCATCCCCTTCTTCTCCACATCCCTCTATTAAATGCCAGTCTACTATTGAGAGGTGTGAGCTTAGTTACTCTTCAAGAATAACTGTTTCAGCTGCTGTTCCATTGCACAACAGAACGCCACTATCATTATTTCCAATTAGACTAATTGTGGGTCTCTGTATTAACCTCCACCCACTACAAAAAGGAGCTTCTCTGGTGATGGCCTGAAACTTTCACTAATCTGTGGATACAAAGGTAAGCATTTAGAAGGCAGTTTGACCTATGTCAATTTAGCAAAATAAAAGCAGTAGGTTCTTTCCAAGGCCTGTGACTTCTCCAACCATGGATTCATGTCCATGTTTCATCCTGTGGAGTGGAACTTAAATCCACTCAAAAATTGTGTGATATATCCAAGGCCTCCCATGGGGAGGCACATCCAGTAGAGGCAAGTCCATGCCCTTCTCCCTGCCTCAAGGCTGCATGAGGTGTCCCATCATAGGTAGTGGGCTTCAAAAAGTCTGCTCATGAACCAGGGATGGATTCTGATTCTACTGCCAGGGGGCCCCCCAAGCAGCTCAAGCTACACAGTTGTCTTATCATGCAGAGGGCCTAGTCCAGTCCCATGCAGGCTCCACAGCCATTTACCCAACTTTCATGAGTTCCCACTAATTTGGTTTGGTCGTCTCTGCAGGTTTCCCCATTATGAACCTGATGCACTTGCTCATAGAATCCCTCTTCTTTCTCTTTGCCTGCACTCCTGGAGCTCTGCCTGGTGTTTGGCTGTGGATCTCTGCATCTGCTTCCATCAGTCATTGGAGAAAAGCTCTGTGATGACAGTGAGGGTATTCACCGATCTGATCACTGGTGTAAGCCAGTTCAGTTCAGGCACCCTCTCCACTATTTCTAGTAGTCCAAGCTGGGGTCATCCTTGGGAATTCCTGGCAACTTCCCTTAGCACTGGGTTTCTCTCTATCCCCATGATGTCTCCCTCTATCATGGTATGTCTTTCATTGCTTTCCCACTCTATCCATTAACTGTCCTTATATTTTAGCAGATGTTGTGAAAGTAACCACAGCTGCTGTGAGTTCATGTGTGCAGAAGTCACAATGTGTCTGGAGCACAGCATTTCACAGCTCTCCCAGCATCCTCTGGTGTTTTAGAATATTATTTTAAGATGTGTTTCATTTGTTAATGCTCTGGAACACATGTATTTGTTAGGGTCCTAAGGAAATCCCACAAAAGACCTCCATCTGCATATGCAATCAGCAAGAGTGTTCATTATTCCAGCATGCTGGGGCTGTATATATTCCACATAAAGGCAAAATGATGATGACCCTGAGAGGAGCTCACGGGCTCCTTTTAAGCACAGCCAAGGGGGAGTTCCTAGGGCAGTTAGGTCATTTTTATCTACAGTTGGCTTAATTAAGTAAGTGGCAATCATATTAGTACATTCTAATTGGCTATGGCTAGTCAGGGGCTAATTAGGGTTACATTTTTTTTCCATTTTGGGGCAGCATGGACAAGTCCCAGGCTTTGCCCTTATTTGGTTATCTGCTGACTGTGGCCTCTTCATCCTTGCTGTTGGGGAGTTGGAGATTGATTTTCCTTTGTTTGTGGCTCTTCCTCAGAAAATGCTTGCTTGATTCAAAGAAGCAGTGACCAAGGCCTAATAATTCTTAACTGAGTTATTAGGGCAGGTTGTCATGATATTTGTCTGGCCCTCTCAGTTTTCATGATGCAAAGATGTGCTGCATTCTTTTATATTGCATTTGTTTAACTCTGTGAAGCTGTGTCACTTTGCCTATCTAAAACATTTGAAGGCCGGGCATGGTGGAGCATGCCTTTAATCCCAGCACTCGGGAGGCAGAGCCAGGCAGATCTCTGTGAGTCCGAGGCCAGCCTGGGCTACCAAGTGAGCTCCAGGAAAGGCGCAAAGCTACACAGAGAAAACTTGTCTTGAAAAAACCAAAAAATAAAAATAAAAATAAAACATTTGATTGGTCTAATAAAGGGCTAAATGGCCAATGGCTTGGCAGGAAAGGATAGGCGGGGCTGGCAGGCAGAGAGAATAAATAGAAGAAGCAAAAGAAATCAAAAGAAGAGAGAAAAGAAGGGGCCAGCCACTCAGCCACACAGCCAGCCATGGATTGAGAGTGAAAATAAGATTATAGAAGTAAGAAAAGGAAAAAAAACAGTGGAAAAAGGTAGATGGGATAATTTAAGAAATGGTGGCTAGAAATAAGACAATCTAAGGCTGGGCATTCATAAGAAAGAATAAGCCCCCCATGCTATGGATATTCTGTATGGCAAATGTGTTGCTCTGATTGGTTAATAAATAAAACACTGGTTGGCCAGTCGCCAGGCAGGAAGTATAGGCAGGAATAACAGAGAGGAGAATTGAGGGAACAGGAAGGCAGAGGGGAGACTGCAGCCACTGCCAGGACAAGGAAGATATAAGCCATGAGCAACATGGCAAAGTAAAAATTAATAGAAATAGGCTAAATATAAGAGCATTCAGAGAGTTGTCCAGAAAACACCGCTAGACTTTGCTACACCTTACCCAGACTGTTACCTATCCCTTTACTTGTAAGTTACCCCACAAAATAAACCTCCCTTTTAACTAAAAAAATAAAAAAAACTCCCTTTTAACTAAAAAGAAAAAAAAATAAGAGTAAGAGCTAGACAATGATAGGCCTGAGCTAATGGCCAAGCAGTTTAAATAATATAAGCATATGTATGTTTATTTTATAAGTGGGTTAAGGGACCGCCAGGGCTTGGTGGGACCCAAAGAGAAAACTCTCATGCTACACCTCCATGTGTGATTTATTTGGGAGCTGAGTGACAGGCATCCCCCAACCCAAATGAGAAAAAAAAAAGACTACATTTTGGTATACCAACATGGGCTGTCTAATTTCCATAGATCTGAGAAAGCTTAAAATACAAAACAAAACCACAAAAAGGATACAGCTCCTCTAAGAAACTCTGCCAACAGCAGAGCACTTAAACAACCTTTTTCACATTAAATAGAAAAAAATAACAACCAACATTCTGGCTTTAGCATTCTTTGTGCATCCTTTTCTGAGATGTATATAGAATCTTTAGGAGGACTGCCACAATTATGGCTGAGTACTCACAGTCAAATAGCCTCAAAATTTTGAATAATAATAAATCTCTGCATTAACCATGATGTACTACAAGAAGAAACTTCTTTGACCAAGGTTGGGAGATGCTCTAGTGTGTGGATTTAGGCTTAAATATTTAAATGGAATGAAAACACAACCATTCAGAAAAGCAACATTAATAGGGTCTCTCCTAGGGTATAAGACTTTCCTAGACTTGGGTTTTGACCATGTTTGCAGTAGCAGTCATTAATTCCCTCCAATGAAGCCTGGCTACAGAGCCAGTCAACGGAGTGGTTCACTATCCCCATGAATATTTTTACTACTATTGCACAGTGGATGCCAGTTGCCAGGTAGGTCTGTACTATAGCAATCAAGGTCCAGTGCTAGGTAAGACAGACCAGTGATTGTTTCTCCCCCAGATGCCTATGTAGCACCTTCTAAAACCATGAAAACTAGCCAGGAGTAGAAAAATTTAGAGTTATGATGGGTTACCAAGGGCAACAATGTATGTATCCCATGCTCCTTTTTGTGCTTCTAGAATCTCCCTGGAATAATTCACAGAAAGGTAACTCATGTTCTGGGAGCAACATTGTTCACTAATGTTTGATATCTCTGTACACACACACACACACACACATACGATTTATACATATAAATATTATAATATATAATGTATATTACATATCTATATATATATACATATATATATATGTATATATATATAGGCTTACAAAGTGGGGTTTCATAACACTTCTTCATAGGTCCTTAGTTTGGGTTTAATCTATTTTCTACTTTCCTTTCCCCTCATGCTCTTACACTCATCCTGACTTAAACCCTGAATTCCTCATACCCCACCTTTCATTCATATCACATGCTTTCTACTATCCTCTTTTATTAACATTTTTACTTGGATTGCAAGATCATAGATTTCCAAGTTGCTTCTATTTTGCTCACACTTCATTTTGGATAAGCCTTCTCCAGGGCCATTGTTTCTCTGTCTCGGTGACTCCACCACCAGATTGAACTCTCCTGCCCCAAATATCTCCAGTCTTTATTTTCATTTCATCTATATTCTACAATGTTTACTCTTTTCTAATGAAACTAAGAATTCAATTCAGTTCACTTCAAGATAAATACTAAAATTTCATGAGGAATATGAAAAACATAATTTTATAGTTCCTTTGACATGTAAAAGATATAGAAAGGGGGAAAATAAGTGTGGAAGAATTTCTCTATCTTTACACTGCAATTTAATAAATATGAATTACCATATAAATGAAAATGGATTAAGAAACACATATATATGTTTATGCACATATAACCTGCATATAAATATTCAGACTGCATAGATTCAGAATATGGTTTAGATCATTTCGGAAAAATCACTTAATATCTTATTTAATAAATGATGTTGAAAGGAATTCAGCTGAACAAACATGGAAACAAAACAAAGTCAGGCCCTAACTTTGCTGTAAGAGTATTCTTGTGATGCTGTAGTTCAGTGCTGTACTGACAGATTGGGTGACTTAAACTATGGAGATTCTGGGGACCAGAATTCAGAATGGGGTGTTTTCAGGGCTGTTTTCTTTCTAAGTCTCTTGACTGTCCCTACAGATGGCCATCTTATTCCTGAGTGCTCACATGCTGTCCCCTTAGTGGCTGTCTGAGACCTCATATCTTATTGTAGGAATACACTCATGTTGAATTAGGGCCAACTTTTCTGTCCTCATTTTATCTTAAATACTGCTTTTAAAGGCTCTAAATCCAATGCCAACATATTCTGATGATAAGTTATTGACTTGAATTTCATAGGCTTAATCTAACTCATAGCATTAGTATACAATGCATTTAAAAAATATTAGGGTAGTCAGTAATGTAATCTGTAATCCCAGCACCAAACAGACCTAGGGAGGGAGATTTCAAGTTTTTGTGCACCTTAAAAAACACAGTAAAAATATATGTCAGATAAACAAACAAACAATAATAACAATATTTAAGAACAATTAGAAAAACTAGACCATGATCCTTTGGAACATAATATATAGGTTTTAGAGATTCTATGAAGCCCTTGAAGTTATCATAAACTTTAGTAAGTAGTAGTCATGTGTGCACACTCATAAGAAGCTTCATCTTTCAAAGCTTTGTAAAATAATCTATTTTAAAAGTTTAGAATAATAGACTGGGATAATGTACAAATGATGTTTATATAATTTTGAGGCATATTAATTCTCCTTGAGGACAATACTGAAAGTACAACCCCCTCCCCCAAGAAAAATATAGATGGATTTGACTACATAAATATTAAGCTATTGTTATGTAAAAACTGCTAACAAAGTTAAAAGCAAAAGCTTTGGGAAAACAATTATTTCATAGGTGGAAAGTAGCATAAAATAGAGATAAGTATATAGGTTGAAATGAAACACGTATCTTTAATATTAGCCTATTGATTTCCAATAGAACACAATTCTTCCAATTGTTTGCTTTAAAATGGAGATTACCATTCTGTCTAGTAAAAGTATCAAACACATTATATTGGATTATATATTTAAAGCAATCACAAAAATTAGCTAATAGCATTGCATCAATAAATGCTTGAGAAGGCAAAAGTATATGTACGTGTGTGTGTTTTATTTGTGTGTGTGCATATAAATACTAATATATATATACTTACATAATCCTTTTTAAATTAGCATGAGAAATATATGACAAAAATATCAGCATCAACACATGAGCAGAAAATACAGAAAAGCAACAAAAGATGAAAACTATCATAAATAATATGCAATCTCTCCCTCAGAATAATAAACATGCCAGTGCGCATGTCTTTCGAACCCAGCAGTTCATAGAGTATTAATGTATATTGACTAGCATATAGTATATGCTAAGTTAGTATTAAATGGCTTGTGATTGATTTAAAGGACTACATTAAAAACTTATTAAAGATTTAGATATTGATAAGTAGCATAAAACCCATAAAAATAAAAACTTTAAAAAAGTTTATACAAAGAAATGCATGTAATAAATGACAAGATTCAAAAGAGGTTCTTGATAAAGATACAAATCAGGGCAGTTTAATAACTTCTAACTATTCTGCTGTCATGATCTAAAAATAGGAAATATATGAACTGTGAATTTAGCAAAACATTTCACAAAGAGAAGGGATGTTGGTGAAGAAAAGATGCATTATTTGGAGTCAATTATCCGTATACTGAGAATAAGTCAGTTTCATTTTTTTTATTGAAAATAGATTTTTTTTTCATACAACATATTCTGATTATGATCTCCCCCTACTTCTACCCCTCCTAGTTTCTCCCTACCTCCCCTCCCACCTGGATCCACCTCTTTTTATCTCTTATTAGAATACAAACAACTATCTAAGCGATAAGAAAATAAATTTTAAAAAATTGGAATATGACAAAACAACTAAACAAAAAAAAAATGAGCAAAAGGAAAATACTCTAGAAATGCATGCAGACACAGAGACACACATGTTCCCACATACAGGAATCCCATAAAAACCTAAAACTATAATTCAAGAAGACCAGTAAGATTATATACATACATACATACACACACATACCCTGACTTAACATCATAGAACCCCATTAAAGGAGTCCCACAGGAATCCTCAAACAACCCAGACTATTGCCAAGGCTTCAGTGGCTCTCTACAAACTGACAATAAAGCCCTATTGCTGAAGAAAACACATTCACAACTCACTGAACATTTGAGAAGTAGACCTGGTACCTATGTGGAGCCTTCGTCCCTATGAACGGGTATTCATGGCACTAGGATGTACTGTGCACACTACCAAAGGAGAGAGGTAAACACCAACCCAGCTACAAACCCTTGGTTCTACAATGGTGACTTGCCTGTGTAATAATACGCTGGTGTAATAGTGGCACAAGGCTTGTGGGAGTAATCATTCAATATCTGATTGGATTTAAGGCCCGCTCCATGAAATGAAACCCATACTCAGTACTGTTCGGGTGGCCAAGAGTCTGAAACTAGATAGACCAGGCACCTATGGTAAAACCAAATGGTACTTGTTAACCTAAGAATAGTAGTAATAAAGTGTCCAATAACACCATTTTGATATATTCATAAATCAGTACCTTGCTCAGCCATCAACAGAGCAGCTTTCTCCTGCAGCAGATGGAAACAAATACAGAGACCCACAGCCAGACATTATACAGAGAGGAGAGACCTTGGAACACTCAGCCCTAAATGAGATGTCTCCATCATACCCCTCCCCTCAGGGCTCAGGGAACTCTGTGGAAAAGGAAGTGGAAGGAATAAGCAGGAGGAATGAAGAACACCAAGGAATCAAGGCCTTCTCTACACAACAGGGCTGAAAATGAACTCCATAGTTTCATCTGTAAAGTACCAGTTCTTTGATAGTGCCTTCTGGCAGAGTGGAGAACCACACCTTTCCTTTCTGCCCTCCCTCATCTCTCTCATGACTCATTCTCCTCTGAGCTCACACTGACATCACAGGGGCTCTGGCACTATAATTAAAATAGGGTCAACTGAGTTACTTGTAGACGATCCAGACAGCCCAGCCTCTCCCCAGGCTCACCTTCTACCCTCCACTGTGACACACACATTCTGGTGCTCAAATAAATGTTTCATCTTGGTTATGAGAAGGGAATTGCATGTCATAATTGAAAGCATTTTAAAGGTTTATAACAATGGGGGAGTTCATGATTAAAACATCTATTTTAAACATGTTATTTCAAAAAATACCTGAGGTTTGAAACCAGTCTGCTTAATACTTCAAATTCTTGTGAATTACCACTAAGGGTTATCATTTTTTCCAAAGGCCATATGAACCTTACTTCATTAGCACTTATCCAGGAAACGGAGGGGCTAACAGCCCTAGTACACTGGAATTACTAACACGAAATATTTCAGACTAGATAATCTGTAGGCAATGGGAACTTAGTACATGCAGTTCTAAAAGGTAGAAAATCTATGTCTAAGCTACAGGAGATTCAATGTCTGTTGAAGGGCCGGTTCTCAGAGATGGAATTTTATCAGTTTCTTCATCACTGAGGAAGGAACAAATGTTGCTCCCTCATATGTCATATGAGAAAAAAAAAAGTGCACAGACCTTTGCTATAAGGGCACTAATTCTGCCTGTGAGGGCAGAGCCCTTCTATCATGGAAGTCCCTTAATGACATCAAACCCAGGTTTCAGTTTGAACACATCTGTTTGGAGATGACATGCCTTCATGAAGAAATCAGTAGTTCTAAGTTCTCTGAAATCCTACCTGACAAAGGATGAAGGAAATCATAAAATTCCTGTGGTAGAATTATTCATGTTGTTCATAAATTAATAAAACATCATTGCTGTCCATGTTTCTCTCCAATCAATCAGATAAAAAAAATAATTGACTTCTATAAGAACAGGCAGCGGAAGCAAATAGTAATAGAAACAGATTACATAGATTTGATGAGCAAAAGCAAGATGATTATGATCCAAGATTTCAGCATAGGCACCCAGTAAATGAGAGCTGTATTTCACTGGGCAATCAGAGTGAGCAGGTACCTTACATTCAGCACTGGTGTTGCAATAGCTAACCCCATTCCTCAATGGAGATCTTTCCCTCCAAGCCATACCACCTCTTAGCATTCTCTACATTTGGTAGAGTGGTTTACAAAGCATACCATCTCATCCACATATTTATAAAGCAGATTTTTTTTTTTTTTGGTTAAGCTTAGACCACTGTAATTAGACAGGGCAGGTCCAAGTAACACAGGAAGAGGCCATTCTAAGTTATCAATAAGGATGATGACTCCAGACTAAAGAGATGCCCTGAGTGAGATAAGCCTAATCCAACACATGCTAGTCTTGTTCCAATATCCCGTTTCATGTCCCACTTTAGCTTGACACCTGGCTTGTACAAAAGGACCTCTGAGTTTATTGTGGTCTGGTTGACTGTCAGTTGCTGGTGTGACATCATTGAAATGAGAATTGCATAAGTTGTGTCTGTGATGTGTCCTGCGAGGAGTGACAATGGCAGAACACATCCCTGAGTATATGTACCCTACATCTTGCTGTGAAGGCACAAATTTCTTCTACACTCTGAGTTGCATGACTTGAAGTATTAATTTTCATAAGCAGTGATTTTTTTAACCCAACAAATTAATTTTCTCAAACACTAAACTATGGTTGATAATCTTAATTATATAAAATTCTCCTCATTATTTTTCTAAGTTTAATTTTGTCCTATTTACAGCCCATTTAGATAAAGCAAATTAGAGAATTCACTCTTTATTTTTTGTTAGCCTTTACCCTAGTACATAAATGAGGTATATGTGAGTTAGACAGGCATTAATGCATGATAGTACATGGTGCATTTGTGGCTATGCACATATAAGTGAATATATACTTACGGCCACTGAAAAATGTATCAGAACTTATTCTCAGGTAATCTCAAAAGGCCATTTTCCTTTTAATTTTTCTCCAAGGTAACAAATTGTCTAGCTCTAGAATGTTGTTTACCATTACTGGCTGTAGCCTTAGGGACTGGTTACTTTATTACCTTTCTGAACTGTACTTCAAAGGAATTAATTAATTGATGTTTTTAGCAGCCTCATCTTGACAAAAACATATGATACTCAAATGTTAAACATGGAACCTCCGATGGAACTGTCAGGAAAAAGCAGAATGTGGTTATTAATATGGCTTTTGATAAATATCTGCTCAGCCTCACACTGTGCCTCGTCTGTTTTCATCTTGGAAAGTGGTTAATCTGATTGATGAAGATCCTGGTTCAGATTGTCTCCCATGCTGGGTTTAATAGCAGCACACACACACAAAATAAACTTCTATCTCAAGTGGAGATGTTTGTGCCTTCCCATTTGACGGGATTTTTTTCCAGGGGGAGGAGGGGGAGAAGATACTGCCTTAAGAATTGTCCTGACCAATTCCTTAAAATGGCAGGAATTCCTTATGTTACACAGTGCACAAGAAGCACGGTTTCTAGACTTTCATTTTGCGAAGTGTACTTTGATGGACCTTCTATCATTTGGAAATTCTAACCCTCAAGGCATAGAAGAGCCAGCCTATCAGGACAAAACAGACAGCTAGCAACTGATGGACTGCAAGCCTTGGCTCATTATCATTACACATCATCCCCTAAGTGACTGAACACTTTTTCATCATAATTTAAATAATCCCTCCTGTAGATGAAGCAGTGGCTGCTTCACAGTGGCTGGGTTTCACGTCATGCATGTTCTAACTTTTGCAAAGCCGTTTCTTTTTCCTTTTTTCTTTACCCACCTCAGGTGCTAAGAGCTAACATCACATGTATTGGAAAATAAATAAAGTGTAATACAATAGTTCAAAAATTAATATGTCTCAGTAGAGGGGTGCTGGAGAGATGTCTAAGTGTATAGGAGCACATACTGTTCTTGCAGAGGATCTGAATTTGTTACCAGCACCCATATTGGATGGTTTATGATCACGTGTAACACCAGTCTCAAGGGATTCAATGCCCTCTTTTCAGGCACCTGCACACATGTACACACACACACACACACACACACACACACACAGAGAGAGAGAGAGAGAGAGAGAGAGAGAGAGAGAGAGAGAGAGAGAGAGATGATTTTATTATTTTAGCCAAAACTAGGGAAAGAAATTTTCAATTTGTCTCTTCCTTTCCCATAACATTATAACATTTAAAGAAAGTGAAACAAAGTCCAGGGAACAAGCATATGCAAATTTAGCTAGCATAGCAACCACTCCAAAGGAACACTGGCACATTCAACCTCAAGGCAGGAGCTGCAAGGTGTGTTCTCCATTGTGGGGTTTAAAGAAGTTTTGTGCATGTTTATGAGGTATACTCATGTTTATGTGGTGAGAATTTCTCAGTTGTATCTTCTTGAAGGAATGGTATGTTCCCTCTGTTGACTGGAGAGGAAGGAACACAGGCACATCTCAGGGCACGTAGGTGGAGGATGGAGAACAATTTCTCACTCCCTGTCCTTCCTGTCCTCCTGTATGCTGCAGTTACAGTGAGGATTACAATGTGTATTCCCCTCGAGAGTGTCAGGCAGGTAGCAGTCAGGTGCCCACTTCATGGCACACATGCCTTTTCTGCCTTCTAGAACTAGAACTTACATTTCTCCATGACACAATTACTCTTTTTCTGTATAAGTTACTTTGAAACAGTTTGCAGTTAACTTTATCTGTTCTTCCACATTTATTTATTTATTTATTATAAAAACCTCTGTCATTATGGATATAGGAATACTGTTTTATAACTTTGTTATGAAATGATACGGTATTTTTTCTTTTTTTTATTTAAAGAGGTGGTTTTTTTGTGCGCATGGGTGTTTGTCTAAATATATGTATGCACCTTGTGCATCACTGATCACCACAGAAGCCAGGAAAAGGCTTTGGGTTCCCTAAAACTGGAGTTACACACAGGGTATAGGGTGGCTAGTAACTGAACCCTGGTCTTCTACAAGAGCAGAAACTACTTTTATGCACTGAGACATCCCTTCTGTCTCAACAGTATTCTACTGTTGCTCAAATCACTGAATCTTGAGCCACTGAAGTCATTCCCATGTTCTTTGGCATGCCCTTGTATGGTTATATGTTTTTTCTTGTTTTTTCATTCATTTGTTGGAGTGAAGTGGGATTCATCTCTAGGGTCAAGTACTACTAGACATTTGAGGTTAATATGTTTTCTACCCTATTTCTTTAACTGGCTATTTCTTTTTACTGAAAATAGAATTTTTCTTACATAATATATCCTGACTCTGATTCCCCTTCTCTCTAATCCTCCCAGTTCCTCCCCCTCCCATTCAGATCCAATTCCTTTCTGTCTCTCATTAGAAAACAAAGAGCTGTCTAAGGGATAATAATAATAAAAATATAATAAAATAAACTATAATAAGATAAAACAAAAACTAACACATCAGAATAGAAAAAAAAAATGAACAGAAGAAAAAAGCCCAAAAGAAGACACAAACATCAGAGACCAACTTATTTGCTCACTCTGGAATCCCATAAAAGCAGCAAACTGGGAGCCATAATACCAGTTAGGGGGTCCTGGTGCAGACCCATGCAGGCCCTGTGCATGCTGCCTCAGTCTCCAGGAGTTTGCATGAGCTTTACTCATGTTGACTTAGAGGGCCTTGTTTTCTTAGTGTCCCCCATGCCCACTGGCTCTTAAGCTTTTTCATCCTTCTCTTCCTCAGGGATCCCTAAGTTCAGAGGGGAGGAAGGAAGAAATTTGATGGAGACATCTCATTTAGGGCTGTTTCAAGGTCTCTCACTCTCTGCATGATGTCTGGCTGTGGGTCTTTGTATTTGTTCTATCTGCTCACAACTGTCTGTAACTCCAGTTCTAGGGTATCAGACACCCTATTCTGACTTCTACAGGTACTAGGTACACACATGGTGTCCAGGCATACATACTGGCAAAAAAATACATACACATAAAATAAATAAATCAAAACAAGTTTTAAAAAGGAAGAAACAAATATCTGCATTTTCAAGAAAATGGCTGGAACTGGAAATCATTATTTGAAGGAAGTAGGCCAAAGGTAGAGTATGAAATATTACAACCTTTTCCTCAGATGAAGAAACTAGACCTTTAAAAAATGAGTTGGGGATACATGGGAAGAGGAATGAGGAAGGAAATGGATGGACAAAATAAGGTACTGGAGGAGACTAATTTCAAAGTATGTTGTATGAATTATGAAAATGTCACAATGAAAGCCATATAGTAAACAATTAACTTGCACTTACCTGAATAGAGACACCAAAAGAAGCCAAGCTGTAATGCTAGAAATATTAGAGATTTGGGATTCATCACAAAATGACAGATTATTTTGTACATCTGAAATGATCTAATTTTCCAATTGGTTGGGAGTGCGGGGCAGAGGGAAATGTTAGAGAATATTAAAATCCCATGACTCATATAATTAGGATCCAAAAAAAAAGAAACCCTGTAGCACCACAGTAGCACCACAAACAAACACTGAAAACTCCAAATAATCCTCCTTTTGAAGTGCTGTTTCATTTTAGTGCATGAATGTTGCCTTAATTCAAACAGTAGCTATTGTTATGCTAATAATATTTTTTGAATTCCAAATTAGGGAGAAAGAGTACTGGGATTGACTGGAAGTTAGAATGACCATGAGTGACTATCCCAGACATCGAAAATTGAAATAAAGAACCTAGATCTTGTCTGCTAAAGTTAAAATAGTATATTTCATTGCATTATAAAGAGCTTAAGGTTTATAGCAGAAATGGTAATCATTTAGAAAGATTTGCTTTTGCAATTAGTTATTTCATAGATAAGCATACAAATCCCATTATGGCATCTACCTATTAAATCTTGAAACAAAAATGTACAGAAGTGCCAATGGTATCACATTCCTTGGCTTTTGTCAAGAACAATATGCTTTTCTGAAACCTGAGTCACTGCAAACAAACACTGACAAAACAGAGAATTGAACAGATGTTACGAAGACCAGGAAGTGTCACTCAAAGTAATCTGAGGGGGCGTCCTCTGTGGTTTCACTTATTTTTCACAACAAAACACAGCTGAAATGTATTGAAAAAGGCAAATAGACAGCTTCTATGTCAAATGTTTGTTACCAATGATTCATAGGTGTGTTGTTAACTCTGGACTAAGTGAGCTGGTAAGAACTAGACAGAAAACCTAAGAGAGATTAAAATCAATGTTCTGATATCTCTCTAGAACATAACATTTTCTCGAAATAGTTCAAAGTTCACAATATTCTGGTTCTATACCATTTCCTCTTATAAAACAGTTTAGTGTGTACAAATAGGATAGTGTGCCTTACATTTACTGATTTTCTATAGCTGAGCACTCTAAGTTTCATTGCCACAGGCTCTTTATGTCTATCCAGTTACACTTATCTTACCCATTTTCAACAATACATATAAAGTGTACTCTATGACTGGCAATTAAAGAAAATGATTAACAGAACAAGGTCTGTAAAAAAAATACAGAATAAATTTGACAGTGCTAAATTTGAATTTAAATAACTTAATAAGTTCTTGGTGACCTTGGGCACAATGGTTCATCTTACTGACTCTAATTTTCTCTATTGTAATAACAAGATACTAAATAACAACAGCACATTCCACATAGGGTAGACAGGTTTCATATGACTTTATATTGTCTGCAGAGAAGTATACATATACACATTATGTTTAAAGAGAAGTATACTTTAATAATGATGATATAATATTTTTATTTGAATTACTTGGCAGGAAATTCTCAATGAGCATTGTATGCTGATACATTCATCAATATAGAAAAGGAACTGCTGTATCTGTTCTGGGTATACAATTCTGACAACATGACTTTTCCCTGATGAGCTTTGATTTTGGTGGAAAGCAGACAAATAAAAGCCAATTTCAACACCTTTCTCTTTTAAGGCAGGCACAGACAGCTGTGGACATATAAAAAGGGCTGAGTTGCATATTTCTGTTCTGTTAAAAGAAGATCTGATTGGGTATGTTCAAATCTCTTGCCTCTGTCTGTGTATTTGTTTTAACACTAAAGACAAATGTCCAATATAACCATATGAACTGAAGATTTTAGATCACGTACCTTTACAAATCACAAATACCACCTTACCAAGTCTATACAACTGCAAAGGCCTGAATACATGAAACTTCCCTTGGTTATATTTTGTAGAACCATTTTTATGTTTAGTATGAGAGATAAACTCTGTGTTTGATTTTTATATAACCTTACCTATGAGAAATTAATGCTTTACATAGGTAATGTGTCAAGTTGGCCTTGGGGCCTCTAATTTGGGTATATATATGTATCTTAGACAGGAACACACAAGACTGGCGATATGGCTTAGCTAAGAAAGTTACATGATAATACAGAATAAATCTACCCACTTAGCTAGAGTTCTGACACCCACACAGGCGGGAGGAAAGAACGACTCTACAGACTTACCTTCTGACCTCCACATGTGCATTGTGGCATGTGTGTACCAACAACACACATCCCAAACTCTCACACGTATACAAAATCATAATATATTTTTTAAAGGATCACTAGTTTGCCAAATATAACCCAGTGAACTTACATCAAAATGAACATTTGAGTTCTGTGAGGAAATAAATACAGGGTTAAGAAACTAATATTCCCCCAATAAATGTGTACTTTTAAGTTTCAAGAAAAGTTGGAGATAATTTAAACTAAATTAAAAAGAAATTACTGTATAATAAAATGTGTGGGGTACAGCAAAAAATGAATCATAGGTAGAAAATTATAGCAATAAATGCACATATTAAAAAATATAATGATAAGCATCTACCTTATAAACATAGAGAAAAAAGATGAATTTAAGAACACAGTAAGCAGAACAGGTTATACTTAGGAATATAGATATTATATGTAGTAAGAATCTTAAAAGTTATTAAAAAATCAAACCTGAGCCAGGTATTGGGTTGAACACTGGAAGATCAGAGAGACAGAACAGGCCACAGCCACTTCACCTCACCAGTTCCTCAGCTGATCCTTTTTCCTCAGACTGGAAGCCTCTGAGTCCTCATCCAGAATGAATCTCAGCTGAACTGCTGCTCCAAAGCCTGAAACCTTAACCAGCTAAAAGCTTCTAGTTTCTGGTCTTCACGCCTTAAATATCTTTCCTTTTTTGCTATCACTCCCTGGGATTAAAGGTGTGTGTCATCATGCCTGGCTGTTTCCAATGTGGCCTTGAACTCACAGACATTGAGAGATTTCTGTCTCTGGAATGCTAGGATTAAAGGCGTGAATGCCACCGTTTTCTAGCCTCTGTATCTAGTGGCTATTTGTTCTCTGACCCCAGATAAATTTATTAGGGTGCACAATATTTTGGGGAACACAATACCACCACAATTATGGATTATAAAATATATCCCTATATAATATTTATTCCATATATACAATATATATAGTCCTAAGTATAACTGTTGCTTATATATATATATATATTTCTAAGTATAATTGCTGCATGTATACTTATTATTGAATTATGTTTACATATTATTGCATTCATGTATATAAGCAATAATAACTAGTGAGAAAAGAGAAAAAGGACATGAATTTGAAGGAGAGTGGAGAGAGGTATGTGAGAGGGTTTGGAGTGAGAAAAGGGAATGGAGAAATGATATAATTATATTATAATCTCAAAAACTTACGTAAAAAGTATAGAGCAAGCAGAAGAAATAAAACAATAGTCAATTCAGTTTAAGGTAAAATGGTAGAGAAAAGTAAGAACACTAAATTTTGTTGCTTTGAGAGATCAGTGAAATTAATGATCCTGTCATGGGGGATCATCAAAAGGCGAAAGCGGTGGGGAAGAAGAAAAGTCAAGCAAGCAGGAACAAGAGGGGAAGGACTTGAAGAATGATGGAGAGAGAGGAGAGAAGGGAAAGAAGGATCCAGTATCAGAAAGGAATGGAGGATTCACAAAGAAAGAAGTAGTTTATCTGAATTCTAGCATTAGTAAATAAATTCAGCCACTAATTAAAAACGTGTCAAAGCAGAGCACAACATATCCAACCACATATTTTCACTGTTCAACTTTCCTACACAGGAGAAGGAACTAGTGGTGACTTTATTCAAACTCTTCTGCGAAGGACAGATGGACAGAAGCCTTCCTAACTCATTCTATAGGGCCACCATTATCTGAGACTACAGCCAGATAAAGACATCCCAAAATGAAAGTGATGAGTCACATCTCCCATACAAATGACTAAAAAATAACAGTAAATCAAAACCAAGAATGTGCACAAAAACAAATTATCCACTCTAACCAGGCTGGACTTGTTCCCAGTAATTTTTTTAATGAGATGCTTAGTGAAGAAAATAAGGAATCGTCACACAGTAGATTGTATGAACAGTGGAATTTACAAAGGCAAGTGTCCACACAATCTTGTTCTGAAGTGACAGAGCTGTCCCTTGTTGACACCAAAACAAGACAAACTCTTTTCTCTTTTACTGTTTAGAAGAGTTTCTGGAAAGTTGGAGTTATTTCAGCAGAATTAACAAGAGCAACTGTGGTCTGGCACTTTCTTTATTACAGTGATTTTTCTTTTCAGTGCAATGTTTATTCCAAGTGCTAAGTTCTCTACCCACAGAAACAGAAGTTCACTTGCAAGTTTTTTTCAATCTGGACATTTTAAGTTACACACCTTACAGAGCCACTAAAGTCAGATCCCATATCGACAGGATTTGGGTTCAAGACTCACCATCAATAGCCAGTAACTGGACTTTGTTCTTTTTGTTATGATTTCTTTTTCTTGGCCTTCCACAAGCATCCTAAACACAGCCCTCTTCCCCACACTTTACTCCTTTTGGCACCTCTTTCCTTGGCTGTTTAGAGTAGATATGACTAACTTAAGATACAATATTTATTTTCTTCGCTATTACAGCTCCATTATATTGGTTCTTTATCATTTTTTTTGTACTCTATGACCTAAAACAGGGGATTGACACTTAATAGTACACCAGTTTGAAAGGCAATTTAGAGTTAAGAACAGCTTGAGCCGTTAAGCACATTTACCTAGGTTCAAACACTCTTTCTTCAGAGTACTGTCAAAACTTACCAAACCCATCCCCACCTTATATTATTCAACCATTCCTGATTTCTGTTACTTCAGGCTATATACTCATATTGGATGACTTGGAGCTACAAGTCCCCAATGACAGAGAACATGCAATGTTTATATTTCTTGATCCAGGTTACTTCACTCCTCTAGTTCCATTTATTTGACAGCAAATTTCATGATTTCCTTTTCCTTTACTGCTGAATAGTATTCCATACTGTATATATGCCACATTTTATCCATTAATCAATTGGAGGACATTTAGGTTGTTTCCAATTCTTATCTATTCTTATCTTATCTATATGTAACACAATGAGAAAAGAGGACTGAATTGGAAAGACTGCAAGGAGGAGTATATAGGAGGTTTTGGAGGAAGAAAGGGGAGAGATAAATGATGTAATTATACTATAATCTAAAAAATTAAAAGAAAAAATAAACAGAGATAACAGTATCCACATGAATATTTTTAATTGTTTTTATAATACACTTTTAAAGTAAAATGTAATTTGATTATGTTCTTTCCCTCCCCCAAGTCCTTCCAGATCCTCTCCCTCTCCATACCCACCCGTCTTCATGTTCTTTCTAAAAAAAAAAAAAAAAAAGACACTCAATACAATAAAACCTACCAAAACCAAAACCATGAAAACAAAACAACATCCAAAAAGAAAAAAACAAAAACAAAAAGAAAAAAACCACAAAACTATATAAGCACACACACACACACACACACCACAAACAAAAAAAAAAATCTGTGGATTCCAATGTATGTTGAGTATGTTGGTCAATTATTCCCTGAATATGAGGCCTGTCCTGGAGTGGTTGATATACCTAGTGTCACTCTATTGGAGAAAACTAATTTTCCTCTCCTGACAGGTCTAAGTGACAGTTCAGTTGTTAGCCTTTACCCTAGTGACTAGGTTTTCATTTATTCATTCATTTTTTTAAATATAACAAAATACAGTATAATAAGATAAAACAAAAACTGTCACATCGATGTTGGACAAGAAAAATCAACAGAAGTTTCTTTTTCTTGAAGCCTAGGAGAAGACACAGGACCAGAGATTCACACATTCATGCACTCAGAAATCCCACAAAAACTACTAAACTAGAAGCCATAACAAAGGCACAGAGGTCCTGGTGCCAACCATGCAGGCCCTGTACTTGCTGCCGCATATGAGTCCATATGTGTTTGCTCATGTTGATTTAGAGGGCTTCATTTTCTTGGTGTCATCCATCCCCTTTGGCCCTTTGCAGACTTTGTACCTTCTCTTCCACAGAATTTCCTGAACTCTGAGGGGAAGGATTTGACTGAGACATTCTACTTACAGCTGAGTGTTTCAATGTCTCTCATTCTCTACATATTGTCTGGCTGTTGGTCTCTCTATTTGTTCCTATCTAACACAGAAGGCTGTTTCTGGTGATGGCTGAACAAGGCACTGATATGAGCATAGAAGAATATCATTAGGAGTTATTTTTATCACTACGTTGTTTTTTTTTTTTTTATACCAGTATTATTTGATTTTATCCTAAATCCCTGGACTATCCAGTCTCTGGTTCTTGGTTGCCCCAGTAGTGTCAGGTATGGGTTCCATCTTGTGAAGCAGACCTTAAGTCAAATCAGCTATTGGTTGGTTACTCCCACAAGCTTTTGCAACCACTGCCTAGCATACATTGAAGACACTACACCATTGTGGATAAAGGGTTAGTGGCTGTCTTGGTGTTTACATTTCTCTTTTTGTTTTCATGTGTGGAGAATATATTCCTATACCAAACATGCTGGAAGGTAGGGGTGAAGGCATTGCATAGGTCCCAATTCTATATATCCATGTTCAGTGAGTTATGTAGGTGCTTTATTCAGCAAAAGAGCCTTACTGACACTTTGTGGAGAGCAACCTATGCAGGCAGAGCTTTCTGTCTAGAGCACCGATCAGTTCTGACCTGCCAGCTGCTCTCCAAATAACCACACTGAGACTTATTGTTGATTATAAATACACAGATGATAGTTTAGGCTTCTTTTGTGCTAACTCTTATAGCTTAAATTAACCCATTTTAAAAAAATTAATCTATGTGTTACCCTGAGGCTCATTACCTCATTTATGAACTTCCCACATTGCTTCTTTCATGACTGGTTTGCGACCTTACCTGACTCCCTGACACTGCTCTTTTTTCTTCTTGCCTATCTATCGGCCAATCAAGTTGCTATTAACAATAAGAGAAACACATCTTCATAGTGTACAAAAAGATTATTCCATAGAATTTTCCCCTTTTTGTCTAATTAAATAAGGAAGATTTTAATTTTAACATAGTAAAATTATATACAACAAAAACAATTATCAAGTAAGATTTACAATTACAATATCCAGTCCACCTTTATTTGTTGAAATTAGAAAAAATAATCTATTATTTATCTTGTTTGTGTGAGTCTAAAATTTTATATCTAATTTACCTTTTATCTTAACAAGGGAAAATGTTAAGTCTGATTATTTAGTCTTTAACTCCATCAAAGACCACACAAGGATATAATATTATCTAAGGACAGGGGCATCTGGCTATCTAGACAGTTAACCAAAGTTCTTCCATAGTGCTGAAGCATTTTGCTTTAGCCTAAAGGGCAATTATATCTGACAGATATTTTTAGAAGCAGGAAATTTTAAAGAACTCTTTTACTTTGTTTTGGAAAAGTTTGGCAGTTGCCTTTTTTTTGTTGTTTGTTTGTTTGTTTGTGGATCCTGTTTGTCCAGTTTGGACAGTAAACTGTCAGCACTTGAGGCAAGGGCAGTTGCTTTGCCCAAATTGCTAGCTTTTGCCATGAAGAAAGTTTCTTCAATGCCCAACATCCTTTTTTGAAGTAAATTGGTGCTGTCAGGAGCAGATGTGTCTCACTATCATGAAAAAACCTTAGGTTATTAAACATATTAAATGTCATACTCTATAGGTCTTTGAAGTGTTTGAAGACCATATATCTCTCTAAATATATCTAATTAACCTTGAAAACATACATGACTATAAGTTTGTTTATTATACATGACTAACTACTAATATGTATTTTTAATTATTCATTTAGTTATATAAGCACAATACTCCAACCAAGAGTAGAAACACACATATAGTATAGCAAAAATAAATTTAAATTTGTATCAATAAACCAAAATCCATACCAATATAAATTTTTTGAGATTAATAGTTGATTTTTGTAATGTCATATCCTCCTTTTTTTCCTTTAGAAAGAAATCTTTGAATGTAACTCTTTTGTTTAGTTTTTTTTTTAACTTATGATCAATAACAATTTTTAACCAATTCCCCCTAAACAATGACAAATATCCATAATCAAACCCCACCCATACCTGTGGTGGTATTCTAATTGTACTGAAATGTGATTTTGATTGTATGTTAATAAATAAATTTGCCCGGGGATCAGAGCTATTAGAGCCATAGACAGAGTGTGGCGATGGTGGCACATGCCTTTAATCCCATAGATCTCTGTGTGTTCAAGGATACAGCCAGCATTGGAGACATATGCCTTTAAGACCTGGGGGGCTGTACATACAGACAGTGACAAGGCAGTCACGTGTTTGGGTTTACAACCAATGAGAAGGCAGAATGACTATGAAGCGACTTACACACAGGGAAATAGCTCTCTTTCGGGAAGCTGGAACCACGGTAGGAGGAAGGATGAGATTTTAGCTCTGAGCTCTGACCTCTTGGCTTTCTCTTTTACATTGGTTCTGTGTTTCTTATTTAGTAAGATGGCTGGTTACATCTACACATACCCCATCTCTTGTGCATATAGGCAACATTATTTAGACTACTTCCTGTTGTTTGTGGATGCTGATATCATTGGATGAACCTGGAGAATGAAAGGATAATTGTTAATTCTTGAATGCAGTAGTTTGTGAGGTTGGACCATCTCAGTCAGCATCCTTGAAGCTGTTATGTGTATAGAATTCTGAGGAGACTGTAATAGAGACATTTTAAGATGCTGGATCACCTGGACCATTCATTTTCATTGGTGTTTGCTCTCCTTGTTCAGAAAATATTTAAACTTTTTAAAGTAACATATATTTCTGTATTAATATAAGTATAGACTCTTGTACACAAGTTAGCCAAAGATTATTTTTTTTTTGGCTTATGTTTGAGAAGGGAAAATATACATTATGTGTTTCATAGTTTTTCTAGATTTATTTCTTTATGTCTGTAGCCAGGATTTTCAAGGGTCTTCCCTGATCAAACCTGATCCATACCAACCTGGAAGAATTGACAACATCTCATTTCCTGTGGAAATAAAAACATAACCTCTTCCCCAAAGTAACATATCTTTTGACTTCCAATTTGAAGTCAAGACATTTTAAAGATATGTAGGTTGGTTTAATTCAGCACTTTTCATAATTCAATGTTTTTAGCAGCTGTCATTCCTCTACTAGCAATCAGAAAATCTAAAGACAACACAAAACATACAGGATCCAGATTCTCTGTGTATGTCCCATATTTATGTGGCTTATTATATTTTTAATAACTTTATTCTTTTATTAAGAACTTTATTATTTTTAAACGACTTTTTAAATTTGTGAGTGTATATACCTTTGTCTTTTCTCTCTTATGCCTACGGATATTTTTGAACACCTTGTAACCTGGTTTGGGATTTCTTTCATCTGGATCTGTCTTTACTGAACATCTGTATTGTTTTCTGATCTCATGAGATGAATCTTAAACTTCTAATTCAGCTGCCATACTGCTAGCTTAGAGAATGGAAGTAGCACAAGGCAGTTGGCTCCTGTCTCCATCCCACAAGCAGTTGCTGGAAGATGCATCACTGTACTACAGTTGGCATGAGACTGTGAGACTAGGAAGCCAATGCTTGGCTCTGTTTTTGTGTGTTTGGAACCTTTTTTAAAGCTTTCTTGGGTTTATTTGGATCTACAATGGTCCGTGTTGGGCACGATTTGTAGGTGGAGTTTTCCATCTAGATCCCCGATCAGCTCTGACCAGCCAGCTGCTCCCCAAATAACCACACTGAGACTTATTGTTGATTGTAAATGCTCAGCCGATAGTTTAGCTTCTTTTTAGCTACCTCTTATAACTTAAATTAACCCATTTTTTTTTTAATATATGTGTTGCTCTGTGGCTTGTTTACATCATCTGTGAACTTCCCATGTTGTTTCTTCCATGCCTGGCTTGTAACCTCTCCCAGCTCCCTGACTCTGCCCTTTCTTCTTCATAGCATTCTCTCTGCCCTGAAAATCCTGCCTACTTCTCAGCCAATTAGCTTTTTATTAAAAATGACAGCAACACATCTTCACAGTGTACAAAAGGATTATTCCACAGCAAATCTATAGTCTTCTATAGTTAAAATTACATGAGGCAGTTCTTAACATTATATTATATTAACATTATAACAGGAAACAATTTGTTTATTGAATTATTTACAAAGTAGACAATTATTTATTACCTACTCCCGAGTTTAAAAAGGGTAAGGATGTCACTCTACAACAAGGGGATGGCCTTTAAAATGTGTAAATCTGGATGATCATTTTCTAAATTCAAAACCTTGGAGATTTCCTATATTAGAGAATAGCTCAAAACACATTATTTTACCATTGATTCTATGCTGCATTTGATCAGGTTAATTTGATTCTATTTAGACATTGCATGTCAAGAATGATTGTCACACAATTCTAAACAAGCAGGATAAAGAACAGCATAACATTTCATCTTGTACTTGTATAATAAAAATGAGAACATAAATATCAATAAAATTCTATTTTCCCCATTTTCATCAGTTTAAGTAACCTCACATTTTTACTTGGTTTAGAGAATTAAAGTAATTTTTTAAACTAACTAATCTCCACTGTCAGTGGATTATTATAAAGGAGTAACAGTTGCTGCTCACTCACATTGTAAGTTAATTTGGGGTGCCTGAAAGGTCACTTTACCTGCTTTATTTCAGAACTTGGGAAGTACAGAATAACAAAGCAGTTCTTTTGTATGTAATTTAGCTCCAATTCTCAGAATTACCAGTTCCATGACATAAAGAAAAACATACAATGACAGAACCCCACACACTACTCTCAAAGTATGTTCCTAAGCATGCTACAGGGTCCCTTTAACTCACATGCAGTGGCTTCAACAAATCATATCCCAAGCCTAAGTAATGGTATGGTAATTTCTTTTCCTACAAGGAAAGTCATTGCAAGTCACATATAGAAGCTCAATATTAGTGGTGTGGTGATATATAACCATAACATGGAAGAAAATAAATATTCAAGGACATCCAGAACTGGAGATGTAGCTTAGTTTGTGTACTTAATATGCATAAAGCCTTGGGTTTGATTCCATCATTGCATAAACCAGAGTGGTAGTAAATGCCTGCAATACCAGTACTGGGGGGATGAAGGAAAAATTATCAGAAGTTCAAGGTCATCTGTGGCCCTTCTATAGACAAGTTTAAGGACACACTGGACTCAGTAAAAGGAAAAAAAAATACAGATAAAAAAGATCTCTCATTTCAAATTTGTTTAAATTAATAAAAATATATTTCAAAAGGTGCTGTGAGCTCTGTCTAATGATTTGCATCTGTAATTTCAATAATCCAGAGTCAGAAAGAGGAGAATTAAGAGCTTTGCCTCGTCTTACATTTGTGAAGAAAAAACATCTATGTCTGTAGTAGTAGCATCTATTTTAAGGCAAATTTGGAAGACCATTTTTGTAGGCAATTAAAAAGAAATTATTCTCCATTTTGTTATTTTTAACTAATTTAGACAATCTTGGTAATAATTCATATGGATTATTTGGTGGCAGCAATTCTTATAAATTGTAAAACTGACAAAGGCAGATAACTTGCCCATCTCATATTCTGGCACCCACAGGAAACAGGCAGACATTAAATTAAATTTTTAATTATTGAATCTAGACATCTGATTGAACTCAACTTTAAAAATTTTATAAGAAAATGTATTCATTTTCACCTATGGCTTAATTAACAGAGTCATAAACCAGGAGCTATGGCCAAAACTGAGTTACAAGAGGGGTGACTCGATCTCATTTATATTTTCAAGCAAGATATTCAGAGACAAAGATGCAATAATTTTGTAATTTCATGGAAATTTGCAGGGGAAAGTGCCAATTTCATGGTGACATCTAGGGAAATGTGATGATTTCATGCAGATTTAATCCCCTGTCCCTAAAGCATCAGTAAACATAAGTCACACGAGTATAAAAACTGATTCCTATAAAATGTTTAGTATTGTAATTATGAAAATGAGTGAACAGGTACAGTAGAGAATTTTGAAAGTTAGGATAGTTGATCCTATTAATACTGTAAAACTAATTGCACTGTCTTCTAAAGCTAATTTCAAGTTGTAAATTTTTATAAAATAATTTTCCATTGGCTTATTACTAATTTTCCTTTGACATAAAACTAATACCTTTTTTGTAGGGAGTGCACACTGTTATCTGATAATTCAGTATTGTTCTTAAAAAGTGCCTCAATTTTTAAATAATGCTACATAATATTATTACACCCTTAAATGACAACTCATGGGTCTGTGAGCGAGCAGTGTTGTATATGACCTTCATTAATAATGCATCATCAGCCAGGCCTTGGTGCAGTTTTACCTCACAACTAGGTGAAGATTCTCAAATAAATTTTAGAAATATTTTTATAATAGCTGACAGTAAACAAAATAAGTAGCAAAGGCATAATACACCACACACACACACACACACACACACACACACACACACACACCACAAACAAAATGTTTCAAGCAGTATTTTACATGAAGGTTTTCAACAAACTTCCAATTAAATTTGGTCCCTTGATTCTATGTTAACTAATTGGAAGGTCTTGTAAGAGAATTTTGTGAAAAGAGTTGTCAAAGAGGAGCACAAGATTGAGCTACCAGATTTAAAAGAGAAGACAGATGCTAGTAATTCTTGGTCTCACAGCTGTCTTATAGGAATCATCTTCCTTTTCTTTCAGTCTCACACAGTGCAGCCTGCAGAGGTGTACTCTGATGTTCATGTTGAGCTGCACCTAAAGTAATAGCAAAATAATAATAATAATAATAATAAATGTGCAATGCTTGGAAGGCTGGCAAGATGGCTTGGCCTAACAGATCAAAGCACTTTTCACCAAGCCTAAACACCCAAGGTAGAGCCCTATAACACACATGTGGAAGGAGAGGAAAGACTCTTACAAGTTGTCTTCAGACCTCTGCACATACCTGCACTCATATGCATGTATAAATCGACATGCACACATGTGTACAAATAATAAATAAATGTGTAAGTAAACATTGAATGTAAAAGCATTGATGGAGAGAACTAAGACTGCCAAAACTATGAAAAAGCCAAGATGACAGTCCCATGTTCTGTTAAAGTTGTGACAATTCTTTTCTGTGGAAATAGAACTCAATGTCTTCTGAACCCAGAGAAGTGTTGTGCTGTGCATAATTGAAGTTCCTCAGCATGAGTGTAGTCATATCGATAAAGATGTTTATTTATATTTATACATCTTTACAAACTCAAAGTTTTTAAAAAGCACAACTAATACATTTTGCAGGCATTTATAATGAAACAAAGACATGCACTAAAGAAAATTCCTAGCTGTGATGACCCCTTTTGTTTTCTTTATTAATTTCAGAATAAAGTGAATCACAGTGATTATTCTCCATATAATTTTCTTCTTCCCCTTTAAATTAGTATATTATTGTCTTTGCCAGTACGTGAAATGTACTTTGTAAACCACATACTTTTGATTATAATGGACAATTTTCAGGACACAGTAGGCAAGGGAATGACTGACAGACAGAATCTGGATGAAGGCAGGTAGAAGTGGACTCATTATGCATAGAGCAAGAGACTTTGGAATAAGGATAGGCTTATGTTCTAAGACAATAAAACATTTAGGGCTCTGTTTTTGTTTTGTTTCACTTTGTTCTGTTTTTAAAGCAGTGTTGGAATGGGCTGTGATTTACATACATAACATTCTTCTCTTGTTGAGAAACTAGAAACCTTACTAGAAATAAGAAAGCAATAAGGAACATATTTCAACATGCAGATGTCTTGTCAAGTTGTAAGATATTAAGAATATGCTAGCAATATACCTCTTTACCTCTTTATACCATTGTATTCTAGCTCCTCTTTCCAGATGATGATTAACACAGAGACCCATAACTCTTCAAGGTGCCAAGAACAAGAGAGTGGATGGGACACCTATAACACTTCCTCCCTCCATGGATCAGGAATCAATTGAAAAAAAAGAAGAAAAGATGGTAGAGTCAGAGATGTGAATGATCAGAAGGAAACAGTGTTTTCTGGATATAACAGGGCAGCTACACATTTGAATTCATGGTATTTGTGACAGCATGCAGAAGACCTGCACACACTCAAGCCAAACAAAATCCCAGTGTGGAAAGGAATAGTGTGAAGAAAATCCTACCCTTATCTGAGGAGCTATTGGTAGAGACTGGGAGAGGGAGAATCAGTTCTATTTAAGACTATGTCCCCTGGTACATTGACAATGCATCAGTGGATAGAGCAAATTCAAAAATGTATGGGCAGTACAAACTAGATTTGATTTTTTTTTCTGGTTTTTCGAGACAGGGTTTCTCTGTGTAGCTTTGCGCCTTTCCTGGAGCTCACTTGGTAGCCCAGGCTGGCCTCGAACTCACAGAGATCCGCCTGGCTCTGCCTCCCGAGTGCTGGGATTAAAGGTGTGCGCCACCACCGCCCGGCCTTTATTTTTTTATGGTAACACAAAGTTGGGTAAGTAAAGAAGAGGGGATATTGACCAGGGAGGGAGTTAATAATCCAAATACATTGCATGGAATTTTCAAAGACCTAATCAAAATTAAAAATAAATAGCAAAAATAAAGAATAAGATACCAATGGAAGAAGAGGACCAATTGATTCTATAAATTTAAAAAAGAACTCTAAGATAATGTTTGTTAGATGCCTATTTTAAGAAATAAAGAAGGGTATAAATGGTTATCAGGAAAGACTATGGCCTAACATAGAAAGATATTGGCAGAATAATAAAAAAATCCTAAAACTTTAATATGAAAAATATGTATTCTAATTAGTTTTATATGTTAGCTTTTCATCACTGTGACAAAATATCTAACAGAAATAAATAAGGGAGGAAGATTTGTTTTGGATTACAGTTTCTGAGATTTCAGTTAATGGTCATCTGGTCATGTTTCTGGGCCATAGTACAGTAGAGCATCATGGTGTAAGAATGTGCAAGAGCAAAACTGCTTGTAATGTGGTGTTGGAAAAGCAAAGGCAGTAACAGAAGTTAGCCTGAGTCAAGAAAATCTCTTGAAAGTAATATTCCTAGAAGCCCATCTCATAAAATAATGCCCTACTTTTACCGTCCTGCCACTTCCCAATAGTATATTAAGATTTGAACCCATTAATGAATTAAACCACTGTGATCTAGTTGTCTCTGGAAATGTCCTCACAAATACACCCAGAGATGCACTTTAATAATCTCCTAGTCATGCCTCAATACATCAGCCAGGCAGTCTCAGAGTAACAGAGATGGATGGGGATAAAGAAAATAATTACAATTTTTTAAACTAATGATGGCAAAGCAATCTGGAAAGCAAGATATTGTGCAGCATTTTAGAGATTCCAGTACATATCATAATTCTTAGAATATAAGGTTATAGAATATATTATAGAAAATTTATTTAGAAAGGAGATCAAGATAAGAAGAAAGTCATTAAAATTATAAAAGAAACAAAGCCATTCAAGATGAATACAAAGACAATAATAAGAGAAGTTTGAAAGTCACATGCAGAAGTAGTAGTCAAGGCTTAATATATGAATCATATATCTCTGAATAGCCTATGATAACATTACAAAATCAGGTGGATAATGTATTGTTTGTTTCAGTACTATTAACAATGTCGTAAGATTCTAAACAGCAAATGTAGAACATTAAGTATCTTCTAGATCCATCCATTTGCCTGCAAACCTCATGATGTCATTGTTTTTCTCTGCTGAGTAGTATTCCATTGTGTATATGTACCACAATTTATTTATCCATTCTTCAGTTGAAGGGCATCTAGGTTGTCTCCAGGTTTGGGCTATTATAAACAATGCTGATATGAACATAGCTGAGCAAGTGCTCTTGTGGTATGATTGAGCATTTCTTGGGTATATGCCCAAGAGTGGTATAGCTGGATCTTGGGGGAGATTGATTCCCAATTTTTTAAGAAAGTGCCATATTGATTTCCAAAGTGGTTGTACAAGCTTGTATTCCAATCAGCAGTGGAGGAGAGTTCCCCTAGTTCCACATCCTCTCCAGCATAAGCTGTCTTCAGTGTTTTTGATCTTAGCCATTCTGACAGGTGTAAGGTGGTATCTCAGAGTCATTTTGATTTGCATTTCCCTGATGATTAGGGATGTTGAGCAATTCCTTAAGTGTCTTTCAGCCATTTGAGTTTCCTCTGTTGAGAATTCTGTTTAGTTCTGTAGCCCATTTCTTAATTGGACTGTTGGTCATTTTGATGTCTAATTTCTTGAGTCCCTTATATATTCTGGATATCAGTCCTCTGTCAGATGTGGGGTTGGTGAAGATCTTTTCCCATTCTGTAGGCTGTCGCTTTGCCTTGTTGACCGTATCCTTTGTTCTACAAAAGCTTCTCAGTTTCAAGAGGTCCCATTGACTGATTGTTTCTCTCAGTGTCTGTGTTACTGGTGTTATTGTGCCAGAAACCCCATCCAAGGACTAAGGAATCTGGATGCAGACATCCATGGCTCGGTCCCGAGTGGAGCGCCGGGAATCTAATGAGGGAGAAAGAGGAGGGTTTATATGATCCAGAATTGTTGAAACCAAGGTTGGATAAATCACAGGGACAAATAGCCAAACAAATGGAAGCACATGAACTATGAACCAAAGGCTGAGGGGCCCCCAACTGGATCAGGCCCTCTGAATAGGTGAGACAGTTGATTGGCTTGATCTGTTTGGGAGGCATCTAGGCAGTGGTACCAGATCCTGGGATCATTGCATGGGTTAGCTGTTTGAAACCTGGGACTTATGCAGGGACGCTTGGCTCAATCTGGGAGGAGGGAACTGGACCTGCCTGGACTGAGTCTACCAGGTCAATCTCAGTCCTCTGGGGAGAATTTGCCCTGGAGGAGGTGGGAATGGGGGGTGGGCTGGGGGAAGGGGAGGGGGCAGGAGGGGGAGAACAAGGGAATCTGTGGCTGTTATGTAGAACTGAATGGTATTGTAAAATAAAATAAAATTAAATTTAAAAAAGTATCTTCAACATTTTGATAATATCTAGTAATCCATATCTTCTGTTTTGGAATATTTGTACACTGCATAAAAATGTATCACTATGATTGGTTTAATAAAGAACAGAATGGCCAATAGCTAGGCAGTAAGATGTAAGGCAGGACTTCTGTTAACAGAGAGAACTCTGGGATAAAGAAAGGCATAGTTATCAGCCAGGAGTGGAGAGGAAATAGGAGATGCTTTATGGGAAAGAGGTAACACCATATGACAAAAGTAGATTAGTATTAATAGATTAATTTAAGTTATAAGAGTTAGTTGAAACAGCCTAAATTAAAGGCTGATCTTTCATAATTAATAAGAAGTCATTTGGGAGTTGGCAGTATGGAGAAAGACTTGTTATAAATGGTGTCCAACATCCAACCATGTACATAAGCCCTGAGAAACCTAGAAAAAAGAGAAAAAGAAAAAAGAAAAAGTTCCATCACAGAGGACAGGACACAACTTCCTGGCAACAATGTTCTCTCAGGTAGGCTTGGCATACAGAGGTGTGACTCTTTCATGGGGCTCTGCTGTGCAGGTGAGCACTTGAACAGCCAGCACAGGGTACAAACTCCTGCTTCAGGCATGACACAACAAAATCTCAGAGCTGGAATGGATAAATGTGGCTCTAGGCCAATACCCACTGACATGCAACTAGGCTCTCATGGAACCAAGGGGGTTGGAGACAGCAGTCAGCATGCCATATGCTAAACAGCGTTGCGTAGAGGTATCCAAGCAGCATAATATTTGGCTCATGCAGCCAGAGAAGGCTACAGGCTTACAGCAAAGTGATCCAGACCAAAAAAAAAAAAAAAGAAAAAGAAAAAAAAAAACCTCTAAACAGATATAGTAAAAAGTGGGTACAGACAATCATAAAAATAGTTTAAAACCAATAAAAATCTTTAAAGAGAGTAATGTAATATAAAAATGCTATGTAATATTGGGAAATACACAGAGTGTCTGGATCATATATGGTGTTTTGTTGACTTTGAATTTTTTAAACACTAATACCAAAAAAAAGGCTACTGAGAAATGCTGGATTATGGAAACTGCTAAGCTAAATGGACCAATATATTTTAATAATGTCTTAACTTCAAAATTCAGAAAATATGTTATGTTGAGGGAGAGGTTATACCTTTGTTTCCACAGAAAACAAAAAGTTATGCTTCTCCTCAAAATTAATGAAGATCAGATTATATTGGTGGAGACTGCCTGAAAATCTTGGCTATAGACATGAAGAAAGAAACCAAGAAGGACCACAGGGCAGGTGACATATAAGCTGAACCCTCGTTTGTGGGAACAGATGTGAGGCTGGATAAACATGAAAAATCTTGACTACAGTGTCCTCATGACTTATGATTACATTCTAACCTTTTATATGGCATGGATAGAGGTTTGGTTATATAGTCTAAACAAGCTTATAAAATTAACAGATATCTTTTATCTGCTCAAACATAAAGCAAAAAAATCATCTTTAACTGACTTATGCACACTACACATTCCATATTCATGTTAATGCAGATACATATGTTAACTTTAAAAGTTTATGTGTTTTCAGAGAAAAACACATAAGGACCAGACAGCTATAAAAACAAGTAGCCCAGGTGATCCATCCTCTCAGAATGTCTCTGTTGTAGTTTCCTCAAAATTCTATATCCAGAATAACTTCAAAGCTGCTAACTGAGATGGTCCAGCCTTGCAGACTATTCATCCAAGACTTCAGATAAGCTTTACATTTTCCCATCACACAGAGACCAAATAATAATAATAATAATAATAATAATAATAATAATAATAATAATAACACAGCTAGTTTTCCTGGGACTTGACCATTATTTCAATTTTCTCAGGATCCCCTAAAGTTGCCAGACAACATAAAGTACTTTTAAGAATATTATGCCAACATTCTGGTTGTATTGTTAGTTATGGATGTTTGTCATCATTTATGGGGGGTTGGTTGCAAATTGTTACTGGTCATGGTAAGTGTGAAAACTAAGCAAGGAAGATTAGATTCAAGCATCTCTTTCTGAAGAAAAAAAGGGAAGATCGAGAAATGATAGGATAAAAGAGTAGATTATTGAATCTTTTTAAACTAAAAAGCAATGATTAATCTGAAATATTTTACATTGGTATGAATTTTTGTATATGGATACAAATTTAAGGTTGTTTTTGTTAGAAAATAATCTATATGTTTCTACTCAAGATATTTTGCATATTTATATAAATTTAAAGTTATTGTTATTATATATATATATATGTTGCTACTTTTATTTAAAGTACTGTATCTATGCTACTCATTTAACAATGTAATGTAAATTTCTAGTCTTTGAGAGTTATTAGTATAAACTATTTAGGATAATTAAGAAGTACAATATAGTAGTTAATCATCTAACAATCAAATTTGTGGCCATGTTAAGTATGTTTTCACAGTTAAACAGAAATACAATTTAGATAGACAGATGGTCTTTAAACATTTCAGAGACACCTAGGATCTAGCATAAGATGTTTTAATAACCAAAGGCTCATCATGACACTAAGACACATCTGCTTCTCACAGACCCAATTTACTTCAAAAAATGATGATAGGCATCAAAGAACCTCCCTATGGAGTTCATTGCAGCAAAGTTAGCCACTGTGCAAGAAACTGACCTTGCCTCAACTACTGACAGTACGCTCTTCAAATTGGACAAACAGGACACAAAGGACAGCAACTGCCAATCTTTGCCAAAACAGGGTAGGACAGTCCTTCAAAATTCTCACATTACAGAAAAGTCTGTCAGATATTCTTGGCCTGTAGGCCAAAGATGAATGACTCAAAGTTACAGAGGAACCTTGGGTCACTGTCCAAGCAGCAAGTTTTCCCCATCATTTCTATAGTTTTGAAAGTTGCTCTCTCTGTGTACTTACCATTTATTCTGGTAATAATATATCCTTCTCAGGTCTCTGATGGAGTTGAAGATGAGATAGTTATAGTTTTCCTTGTTACTAAATTCAGAAAAGAAACTCACAAAAGAGGTATAAATTGTATATGGTTGAGACACATTAAAACTTAAATTTTTATGTAAGAAAATGTTTTATGGTTTAAAAAAACAGTTTTGGGTTGGTAATACAAGTTAGGATAGAAAGTAAATTAGGTATAAAAGTTTGGACACATTAAGATAAGAAAGAGTAATTTCTCCAAATTTGCCAAATACAAATGGACTGGACATTGTGAATGTAATTTTCACTTGATAATTGCTTTTTTTGTATATAATTTTACTATATTAGAGTTAAAACCTTTCCTTTTTATTTAGAGAAAAAAGAAGAAATGTTATGGGATAGTTGTACACTGTGTAAAGATGTGTCATTGTGATTGGTTTAATAAAGAGCTGAATGGCCAATAGCTAGATAGGAAGATTTATTTGGGACTTCTAGGGACAGAAGGACACTGAGAAAAAGAAAGGCAGAGTTGCCAGACAGACATAGAGAGGAAACAGGATGTGCAAGGTGAAATAGAGGTAACACTATGTGGCAGAATGTAGATTAGTATAAAGGGATTAATTTAAATTATAAGAGCTAATTGAATCAAGCCTCAACTAAAGGCCAAGCTTTTATAATTAATAAGAACTCTTGGGCTGGAGAGATGGCTCAACGGTTAAGAAAATTGACTGTTCTTCCAGAGGTCCTGAGTTAAATTCCCAGCAACCACATGGTGGCTCACAACCATCTGTAATGAGATCTGGTGTCCTCTTCTGGCCTGCAGGTATACATGAAGATAGAATACTGTATACATAATAAATAAATAAATCTTAAAAAAAAAAAGAACTCTCTGTGCTATTATTTGGGAGTTGATGGTACAGAATAACACTTGCTACAATCTTCTTAATCATTTCAAAATGTCTCTTTCTTGAGTGACACCATTGGTCATGGAAAATGGATGTTTTCATTTTGACTAAACATTCTGAGATATTAAACAATACTAGTTACTGGTGACAAATTTTTCAAAAATGCAACTGTATGAACACAAATCTGAGAAATGTATTGATTGTATGCACATGGAAATATTGTAGTGTACATACATGCTTATAGACTTGAAAAAAATATTTCAAACAATCAGATTAGAATCACATCATGAAACAATAAATGTTAGGACTGTGGCAAAAGTTATTACAGTGTTTCTAAGATAAAATTGGAATCAGTGATTTCAGATAAATAATTCTCTTGCACCCAATGATAAAGATAATGGCAGGTGCAACCAAGCAGGGGATCTGTTGGTAATAACAGTTACACTATTTAAAGGAATATTCTGAAATAATACAACTCCAAAGTAGATAGTTCACCACTGAGCCAGCACTGATCAAGTTCTATAATATTTGTTAAATAAATACCTAAATGTATGAACACAAACCGTACAATGTAGCTAAAATACTGTTGCAGTTGGTGAGAAAAAAAGACATTCATGCCCAAAAGAGTAGACAGCAATGAACTCAAGAAACTTTAACTTTGGTTTAAATGATTAATTTGCATTGTTTTATACAAAAGTATTAGAATGCCTGCAAACTTGATGATCAGTAGAAAAGTGATACTGGCTCGTTTCCAAATTAATTTTATACTTAAAAACTAATTTATAACTATCACATCTCCTTAAATGCATTGGTTTTTAATATGTTGTTCATAACAGGCATATTTGACTGGTCTGTCTGGTTAACTGATGGTGCCCATTAATGGGATCTGTGTGGACATTTGAAATAGTCAATTAAGAAACCGAGAAAGACAAAATGAAGGCTAATATTTTAGATTTCTATTGGAAATGGAAATAAATGATAGTCATACTGGTGTTTGGATTCTGTTTAAAATGTTACATGTGGCATTTTGCAACAAAAGATGCAATTAGCATCATGGCTGGCACTGTCATACTGCATCAGAAACACTTCACTGGATGTCTGTCAAAATCAAAGCAGCTGTCACAATTTAACCTAGAAAACTATTTTAAAGAACTTCCTGTATACTGAAGTTGGTCAAACTAGTAATTATGCAGACAACAGAGAGAATGCAGACTAGAAAATTAATACATTTTTACACCCAAATAGTTTTGCTTTACCCTTCCTTGAGATTTTTTTTTAAATGTGACTTTGAAAAAGAGCTCAAAGATGATGATACTGTTATGACAAATTTGCCATTCTATGAAGCACAAGAGGTTTTTCTCTAGTAACTGAAATCTCAGATGTCTGCTACAGAAATGTAGCATTTTACTCCATGTTATTTTTCTGTCTTTAGGACAGTACTATTCCATTTAATCTTGATATTACTGAGTTTCTATAGAGACAGTTATTTCAGTGATTGAAGAGAAGAGGCATAGATAACTCACCAGACTACCCAGGGACCTTGGGATGCAGATAAAATGTACAAACTACAGATTGTACATTCATGATATTCAAGAACATTCTTGGTTTTGTCTTTAACTGCTCTAAAAACAAACAAAATCTTTGAAAAGATACATTTAAGGGGCTTCTAATAATAATTCCTGTAGTGAAGTTGGCCTTTCTCAGGCTTCGATCTGACACAGCTTAAGATAAATTGTAAATGATCCTGGAGGGGAAGCTTGATAAGACCTTGAAAGTGTTGTTCTACTTTTCTAATTCAACATTTTTTTAACTTGATAAATAAGGATTATTTTATTTTATTTTATTCTTTTGGGGAACCTGCCACCCAGTTCCCAAATAAATCACACATGGAGATATATTCTTAATTACAAATGCACAGCCTTAGTTTGGATAGTTTATAGCCAGCTTTTATTTCTTTCTTTTTATTTATTTATATTTAATTTTTTTCATTATACATACCAATCACTATTTCCCCTCCCTCCCCTTCTCCCATTATCCACACCCTCCCCCATTCCACCCTCCATTCACTCCTCATAGGGGATAAGGCCTCCCTTGGGTAGTCAACACAGCAGCCAGCTTTTCTTTAATTTATCCCATCTTTCTTTGGCCTCAGGGGTTTTATCTTTCTCTATTTCTGTATACCTTTTCTTTCCTTCTTACTCCATGTACTGCTGTTTAGCTGGATTACTGGGTATCTGGCTCCTGAAGTCATTCTCCTTCCTCGTTTGTTCCTTCCTTTTCCCCCCCAGATTTCTCCTTCTATGTATTCTCTCTCCCTGCCAGGCCCACCTATTTCTCTCTTCTGTCTCACTATTGGCCATTAATCTCTTTATTAGACCATCAGATGTTTTAGACAGGCACAGTAGCACAGATTCACAGAGTTAAACAAATGAAACATAAACAAAAGTAACACACCTTAAAATAATATTCTACAACAGATTTTTCTTCTTTATATTAGAGCAAAATAAAAATAAAATATTGTACCAGCATGAATAACCTAATAGTCACAAGAGATATCATAAATACTGGTTTGAAGGTCAAATATGTATAGGAAGTTTCAACCATCTATGACTTTCTCAAAGATTAAAACAGCATTCATTTGCTGCATCTGATGGAGATGAACTTCATCTGGTGAGAGCAGTGCCACAAGCTCTGTTGTACCTATATGGAATAAATGGTCTACATATCAATACAAGTCTCCTTCCTTGAAGGAAGAGACTCAGAATGACTGGTCCAGTTAACTAAGAAAGGGCGGAGGCAATGTTTATCTTCAGAATTTTTAGGATAATATGGCAATTATCTAAGTGACCTCAGAGGAGAATTGGATAAAGAGAGTAGAATAGGAAGGTTTTTTGTTTGATTTGTTTTGTTTTTTTAGAATATCAAACGGCAGAGAACCATGTCAAATCAACTTGGACATTTGGCTTGAACAGAATAGAGAGACTTTGGGTAATTAGGGAAATATCTATGGGTTGTGTTTTCAGTTTCATGACATGGAGCTCTCATGGGCTGATATTATGAAGAAGGAGGTCTCCTTTCAAGACCACACTAGCCTCTGTGCACATCTGAGCCTATAAACCATCATTGCAGCATGGGACACGCTACATCTATCAGGTCAGTCTTCAAAGTCAGCCTTCTTTGGCAGTAATCTGTATTGATAATCTGACTAATCCAGTTAGATGCCATTCTGCTTAGAACAATGAAAATCATATTTAAACTCTGGGAATTAATTTGATTTTCTGGCATTATAAAAGTACATGTAAATTTAAAGGAGAAAAGTTGTTAATATCTTTGCTAATAAGACAAATAATAGTTTAAGTGACTAGAAAAATAAAAGAAATCCAGGCCAGGGTCTAGAATAAATCATCTTGGTATCAGTGACAGTAGCCTTCCATGAATGAATGCACCAAGAGTGAACTGAGTCAAGTAACCGGGGCAAGAAGATTCTGAGTTTCAGGTCAAACTGGGAAAATAGCAACAACCTTTCTGAAAATAAATAAGTAAATTATTGGAATGTTTGAACTATATTTTTTCTCCAAATACAATGGCATATATAATGGATAGATGCATTTGTCAGAATTTGAGCAAAACACTGTACAATTGGTAGTTTGACTTTGTACTTCTTCTGGAATTCCTTGTCGTTAGAAAAACCAATAAGAACAGCAAAAATACTGAAATTATGCAGCTCAATGGAGAAACTTTGTTGGGTATCCTTTGTTTTGGGGGGTTTTGTTTTTGTTTGTTTTTCACAATTGTTACTGAAGTCATTGGCTACTCACAGTCAAAAAATGAAAGTCAGTTGAAGATTCCTTTTCTGCAAACAGAACTCAAAATAAATTACAAATCTGCCTATAAAATACATCTATAAAAACTATGGCTTGTATAGTCATGCACACCTTTAAAGGCCAGCCTTGTCTACATAATAAGTTCCAGGATAGCCAGGGCTACATAGTGAGAACCTGTTTCCAAACAACAACAACAAAATATGGCAAATTTTTGGAAAAAGAATCTTAGCCCTGATAGTAAAAGCATGATCTGCAGCTGTAAGGAAACTCACAGCTATAAATGTAAAGGGATATTGTCACTCTGCAATCAATATGTCAGCTTCTTCACAAACCAAACATATATGATATAGTAATGTTCCTTAAGAATTTATTGCAAAAAGAGATTGTTGCTGTTTAGATGCTTGCTGTTTAAGTCATAGAGTCTTTGGCATTGTACATGGCAGTAGGTCAAGACACTATAAGATTCTACTTACATCACCTGTGAAATGACAAAATTCTAGAAATGGAAAGTATTTTTTTGGTAATCAGGGGTTAAGAAATGTTTGGAGGAACTAGAAAATATCATCCTGAGTGAGGTAACCCAGACTCAGAAGGAAAAACATAGTATGTACTCACTCATAAGTGGATACTGGATGTGAGGGAAGGGATGGCCAGACTGAAACCCACAGCTCCAGAGATGTAGTTAACAGGGAAAGACCCTAGGAGGGACACATGAATGGCCCAGCAAAGGAGAAGTGGATGACATCTACATGAGCGAATGGGGAGGATGTGGGGGGGATGAGAACATAGGGAAATGGGGGGGTCTAGTTGTAACAGGGACAGAGTGGGAGGGCAGGAGGAAGATACTATAATAGATGAGGACATCATGGCAATAGGAAGAGGAAGGGTGCCAGTGAGGCTCTCAGGAATCCACAAAGATGATCCCACCTTCGTCTGCTGGCTGGTCTACTCTGGTGACCAGTCTAGTGAATACCCAAACCACCATCATAGAGCCTTTGTTCAGTGACTGATGGCGGCAGAAGCAGAGATTCATGGCCAGGCGACAGGCTAAGCTCAGGGAATCCAATTGATGAGAGAGAGGAGGAATTCTGCAGGTGGAGGATTGTAGTGGGTAGCCATTCCAACTTGGTTCTGGAAGTTCCAACCCCCATTGAGACTCTGGCAACTGTCACGCCTACGAGGCGGGGCGAGGGGAGGCGCCTGGGGACCCGAGAGCTGGATGGGCCAGCGCTCGCTCTGGGCGCTCTCTCGTGCCGGGACGCTGACCAGTGCAGATTGACTGTGTAGAGCTCCGGAGAACACCGTTGGACTGCATTACACCTTCCCCAGACCCTGCGACCTACCCATTACTTAATTTGTGAGTTTCGCCATTAAATAAATATCCTTTTAACTACGTGGAGTGGCCAAAATAATTTCTCCAATAGAGGATGTCGAGATCATGATGGGAAGACATGCAGAGATGATTGGCCACACTAGTGGAAGCCCATGAACTATAGACTAGTGGCTGTGGAGCCCCAATGGGACTGGACTAGGCCCTCTAGATACGGAAGATGGTTGTTTGGCTCGAACTGTTTGGGAGGCACCCAGACAGGGGGACTGGGATCCATCCCTGGCCCATGGGTAGGCTTCTGGGAATCCGGTGCCTGTGGTGTGATACCTTGCACAGCCTTGGTGCAGTGGGAAGGGGCCTGGACCTGCCTAGGCTCAGTGTGCCAGGCTCTGCTCATTTCCCATGGGAGACTTTGATATGGGGGATATGGGGATGTGAGGTAGCTTGGGAGGGAGGGCTGGGGTGTGGGAGGAGGGAGGAGATGGGATATGTGGGTAGTATGTAGAGAGAGCAGAAAATTTCTTAATAAAGAAAAATGAAAAAAAAAAGAAATGGTTGGAACAGGGGAAAAATAGCTTGTCCTATAAAATGACAACCTGGGTTTTACCATCACAAGAAAAGTCTTCTGAATCTTGACTATATCCTTGTCCTTTCAAGTTATTGTACCATATGTATACAAGATACTACTAGTGGACAAAGTCATTGAGAATGCATGGTGTCTCTGTTTATTACTTCTTACAAATTAATGTAAGCTTGCATTTTCTCAAAATAAAACATTTAATTAAATATGATTATAAGGGAAAATAGGGTTGGTTGCATATTATTAGCAAAACACAAAACATACAGATAAATTGGGACAAAATTCCTAATTCATAGATTAGTTATAGGAGGCCAAGTCCTTATTTGTACTTCCTCAGAAAGAAATGATTATTTGTTAAGGAGAAAACTCTCTGAAAAGAAAGAATATCTTTATTTTCAAGATTGCTGTGGAAAAATCTTCTTGTACACTGTAAAGAATTTGTCACTCAAATTGGTTTAATAAAATTTTGATTGGCCAATAGCCAGGCAAGAAGTACAGGTTGGGTAACCAAACTAAGGATGATATGAAGGAGAAGGGCATGGTCAAAAGATGTCAGCCAGCTGTTGAACAAGCAGAACCTGTAAAAAAAATGAGGTAACAAGCCATTAGGCACATGGCAAAGCATAAACAGAAATATTGGTTAATTTAGGTGCAAGAGTTTGCTAGTAACAAGCCTTAGCTATTGACCAAGCATTTATGATTTATATAATCCCCTGTGAGGTTATTTAGGACTGGGTTGTTGAGACAGGAAACATCCATCTAAACAAGATGTTTTAGACTTTGTAATAAAGAATCTTAAATCTAAAATGGTGACCTATGCACACGAATTACCTGATTTTTATTGTAATTGTGACATTTTTCATTTGTTATGCTATGGCACACAGCAACATGTTCTTTGTGACTTTATTAGCCCAAGTCAGAACAAGATAGAAGTTCTGTGCTGCAGAAAATATAAATCCAAAAAGATTATTATGTTTTTTAAAAGGATATTACTTTATACATCAGAATTGAAATTTAATATCAACAGCTCTCTAACTAGAAAATAAATAAATAGTGGGGTTGAAACTGTGTGATTCTCATTGCAGGTGTTATAATATGTCAAAAAGTAGAAAAGAAGGGAAGTAGCTGAACCCTGACTATTGTGTTTACTATTTTATGCTTTTTACCAAGTAAATTTCCATTAAATCTTGGTGTTCTGGGCTGATTTCACAGCAGGATCACCCAGAAGCAGACTTTAGAAAGGAAAGAATTGTCTTTTTAAAGTGTAAAGGAATCTGTGCATTTATTGATTTTCTTGTCTTTCCCTTGAAATCCTTTGAAATATGATCAAAAAAGTGTCTCCATTTTATACACCACAATTTCCTTTTAATAGCTTTTTCTCCACAACAGAGTCAGAGCTCTGCCTTCCTAACTAAAGAGGAAAAAGCTGTTTCAGAAGAAAAAAAAATAACAACCAAGCTAAGCCAACCCCAAGCCACCATTAAATGTGTGAACATTTGAAAGGTCAGAAAACGGCTGTCTGGTGAATCACCCCCCTGTGTTGCAACTGCTCTGCCCACCTGGCTGGGCACAGGTCTAGTTCAGATGCATCACCTAACTATCTATTTCCATTTTGAGTTTCCTTTTTCCTACTTCTTATATTTGCTTTCCAAACTTGTTATGTCCACATCCTTGCATTGTTGCTTAGTTCCAACAGTCAGAAGGAATTATCTTCTTAGAATTCATGTAACTATTGAGCTTCATACACTTCTTTTACCTGGTCCTGGTACCTATTGTCACATTCACAAAACTCTTGCCAAAAGTATCAAGTTACATAAAGTGGGGAGACATCCATATATGTGAATTTTGCTCTTTTTCAAAAGGTTTTTGAAGTTATTTTCAGATAGTTCTAGCAGGAACAAATGACCTTCTGGCATTACCAGTGAAAATGTGTGCCTAATGCTTCTAGTTGGAATTGTTGGGGATATTTAAAATGAATTAACCCTTCTTTTAGTTGACAGAGATATACTACAAGACAATAAACAAGACTGCACTATATTTTCTTCTTAAGTCTACTCTAATTCTTCATGACCTTGTTCATTCTCAAATGGCTTCAGTGTTCTTTAAATGGTGTTCTCATCCTTATTTTTACATACTGGTTGGCCAGCCATTCAAATGTCCTTTTAAAGGACTATGCCAGTGGTTCTCAACCATCCTATGCTGCGACTCTTTAATACAGTTCCTCATGTTGTGGTGACCTGAATGATAAAAGCATTTTGTTTCTACTTCATAACTGTAATTTTGCTACTGTTATGATTCCTGGTAGGTTATATCTGATATTGAGGAAATGTTATATGTGATTACTTTGAGAGAACAGGGGATTATGACCTTTGACTGGCGAGGATGCTATGACCGATAAACATGGATTCAAACACTGTCCTCACACAAACTTCTATGCAAGCAGCTTATATTCTTCGTGCCTGAAGTCTTTCTCTTGTGGAAGATAGATAATATGAACACTCCTCATATGGTTTTCAGTGGATCTCAAGTGTTCAGGCCATTGAAGAACTTAGACACTAGCCCTTCTCATTGCTATCTCTGATTGAAACTTAGAAGAGCTAGGTGATGGGTAGGACACCTTGCACAGCTTTGATGCAGGTGGAGGGGACTGGTTCTGCATCAACTGAATGTACCAGGCTTTGTTGACTCCCCATGGGAAGCCTTACCTTTTCAAAGGAAGGAATGGGGGGGGGTTGTAAAGGGAAGGCTGGGGAAGAGTGGGAGGAGGGAAGAGAGGGGCATCTGTGGTTGGTATATAAAAATGAACAAAAAAATCTTAATAAAGAAAAAAATTTTTAAAAAGGAGAGCTAGGTGACATGGGACTATTCCCATTCTCAGTCTGTATTGATTTTTCTTCAGTATAATCTAGGGTCTGGTTTTAAAATTTATCATCAAAACCCACAATTCCACCTATAAGAATTCATAAAAATGAACCAGCAGTAAGCACATACACATTGAAAATGCTGCCCTAAGCAGATGTTAATGGACTAGGGAAACAACAATGGTTCTAGATCAGTTTTTAGTTCCTCCTACATGAAACCAAAAACAAAAAGACACTTCTATGAATAGAGAAAGACGCTCATGAAGTTAGGAAACAGTTATGGAAGTATCTTGGATTCTGCTCCAGTGTGAATTTGATGAAGATTATGGTCTGTGGTAATTCCCAGCTCAGATACTGTACCAAAGACTGAACGGTGGTAGTAATATCTAGCACCCTACCTCAGGGGTTCTCAGTTTTAAGTGAGCAAGACACTCTTATTCACATTAATTGAACTTGGGTTCCTTAGTTCTTATTATGAAAGGATAATAGAAACATGGCAGTAATGAGAATAAGCATGGGCATAATATCAAACAGAACAGAGCTACAATCTCTAGTTGCCCTTTAAGAGACAGATTCCAACCAACTAAGCAGGGGTCACATGGGCTTCAGAGATACTGAAGAGGCATGCCCAGGGTCTGCATGGGTGTGTGCCAGGTCCTCTGTGTATATGTTATGCCCATTAGCTTTTTATTTTTGTGGGACTCCTAACAGTGGGAACAGGTGTGCCTCTGACTCTTTTGCCTGCTGTTCTCACTCTTTTCCTTCCACTGGGTTGCCTTGTCCAGCCTTGATAAGACAGCTTTTGCCTTGCCTTATTATATCTTGTTTGGTCTTGTCTAGCTGTGGTCTCTTGGAGGCCTGCTCTTTTCTGAAGAAGAAACAGAGAGGGAGTGGAGCTGGGAAAACTGGGGAGTGGAGGGATGGGAAACTGTAGTCCGAATGTTTTATATGAGAGAAAAATCTATCACCAATAATAAAAAAAGATTCAAAATCCTCTCAAGTTCCTCATGTTATTGAGTTTAATAAAACAAACAAACAAAAAAAAACCCACAAAAACAAAACAAAGATCCAGAGAGGTGATTTGGATAAGGAGTTATTAGTTCCAAGCAGAAATCATAGGATGATGCTATTTTTCTAAGGAGATGAAAATAAAGCTGTCAGGGTTAAAAGCAGAAAACTGCCTTTTCTTAGCCACATGTATCTTGGCAAATAGCTGTGCAAAGCAGTAACTCTTCTAATCAGAATTGTAGAAATGTTTATGCCATGTGTTTATCTGTGTCCATTTCTGAGATCTCTGAAACTAAGTATTTTTATTCATCGTCAAAGTTATGATGTTGGAGCCCCTGGAGAAGCCCTGAAGACCATTGTGAGGTTTTTTTCTCAAATGGATTTTCATATGCGGTTCTGCTTCAGGATAAAGTGTTATCTGATCCTACGTGATTCAGAGGAGCATGGCCACTGTCCTTTTTACATTTTGCCTGGGGAAACTCTAAATGAACTCACTAAATCTTCTCTGTTTCAATGGGTTGAGGATTATTCACGGACATTGGCACCATCTACTACAGTTATGTCACTAAATATCTACCTGGAGAGGAACCTTGTGTCTTTCACCGGCATTAGCTTATCATGCCCCCGAGAAGCATCTTAGATTGAATTACAAAATTAGCAGAACTCTGTCAAAGAAAGGAATAGCCCCTAGCAGCTTGGGAAGATGAGGAGAAATCTGTATACACAACCTGCTACTTTCTGCAGTGGAGTGAGCTAGAGTATTTGTGACTGTCTGAAATGCAAACAGGGAGACTTCTCATGGCTCCCATTAGAGTTCCTGACAGACGTACCCTGCACACATATCCCGTGGTGAGGAGGAGGGGAGATCTGCTCTGATGGTGAGATCATCATCCCCTAAATCACTATTATTCACAGATGGGCCAGCCTGTCCTTCACCACCGTACTAGCAATTTCTCCCAGCCCCATTTCCTGAGACACAGTGTTATTAGGAATGACATCCTGGCACAGAAGATGCCAATTCTCTACCGCATAGTGACATTTCTGAAAATATTGCCTAAGAAACAGTCCATGAAATTGTGTTTTGGGGGCCAGGTCAGTGAGTTAAGAAGAAAGGAGGCAAATTGAATAAGTGATATTTTATTATACAAAGAAATGTCATCACAATTAAAACCCTGAAACTGAAGGTGCTAATACTTTAAGGACTGGTTAGGAACGAGATAAGAAAGAGGCCAAACAGTGCCGTTTCATTCTCTGTATCCAAAAGAAAAGAAATCTGGCTACAAACAAGTTGTTACTGCATACATAGTATTATGAGAAATGAAATATAACAATAACTGCACATAATTTCATAAAAATCAAGAGCGAATTACACTGTACTAATTTTTAAGAAGGCCTTATGTTACAAATAGATGTACTTTGTATTTTACCTGAATTCAACAGTCATAACACATATTTAAAAACCGGCTTAAATAATTTCACATATTTGGAGATGAACCTTTAAGATTGTTATGGATTAATTTAAGCAAGCAAATACAGCCTCTGCATTCCAGAAATTGACATCTTAAGTACTTCTGTGAAACATAAGGAACCAGAGTCAAAGCTGTTGTTTAATTAAAAATAAATTTCTTAAAGTATTGCTTCTTCATCACCCTGACACTTATGATCTTTTTTCAATGGTTCAGGATTTAATTTGATTAATGTCAATTTTAAAATTGAATGAAATGTTATCAATTTAAACAAATCACAATGCTTAACTATTAACGAGGATTCAAATGTTAAATAAATCATAAAACTTAAATATTAATGATGATAGAAAGCATGTGAAAGGGTGAATTCCCCAATACGGTTGAATATACTTTCTCATAAAAGTACACCAAAATTTCTCATGGACAGGAAATCCTACACTTCAACTGTGCTACCATTTCTTTCACTGTCAAATTACTAATTGTATTTTAAGTGGAAAACTACAAAACAAATTGAATTTTCTCTTCCTCTATATTTTTCAAAACATAATACTTATTAAATAGAACTTTTTCATGGTTTTCTGTGCCAACGATGAGAAGTATAGTCATTATATGAGAAATATACTCATTATATGAATAAAAGTGAGGAATTTACATACTAACTTAACAATAATACATGAAGATTATCATTTATATTATACAAGAAGTAATTAAAATACTAAATACTCTCACAAATTATATTTTCTCTCAATCCAAAAGGAAAACAGTCTTCCTGTACAAAGAATATCATGAAGTCAAAATTAAAGTTTTCTATGATTTGTGATCTTTCCTCAGAATTGATAAATCCACCATATTTTGCTAAACCCCTGAATGTACTACTACTACTGATAGGTTTTTAATGTCTGTTGCTGGAGGGCTTCTCTCCAGGTTCCACCAAGCCCCACAGTCCCACAATCCATGTATAAAATAATCACTCAGACGCTTATATTACTTATAAACTGTATAGCTGTGGCAGGCTTCTTGCTAACTGTTTTTATATCTTAAATTAACCCATTTCTATAAATCTATACCTTGTCACGTGGCTGGTGGCTTACCGGTGTCTTTACATGCTGCTTCTCTTGGTGGTGGCTGTAGTGTCTCTCCCTCCTTCTTCCTGTTTCCCCAATTCTCCTCTCTCTTGTCCCGCCTATACTTCCTGTCTGGTCACTGGCCATCAGTGTTTTATTTATATAGAGCGATATCCACAGCACTTCCCCTTTTCTTCTTTTTTTCAAAAAGTAAGGTTTTAACTTTAACATGGTAAAATTATATATAACAAAACAATTATCGAGCAAGAATTAGTTACAATATTAAAGAAGATGTCCTACCTATCTTATACTTGTGAGTTTAAGGTTTTATATCTAACACATCTTTTATCATAACTGAGGAAATTACAACTATCTAGTCTTTAACCACATCAAAGACCTGAGAAGGAACATAATGGTACCTGAGAAATGGTAGATGAATGCAAGCAACTTTAGGGAATCTTACAAGAGTAGACCAAGACAGCTGGCAGCCTGGACAGTCACCCAATGTTTTTCAGCATTGTTGGCGCATTCAAATTGGTTACAGGCCTAGAGTATATGACAGACCATTTTCATAAGCAGGAGTTCTGAAAGACCATCTTACCCTGTCTTGGCAGAGTACAGTGGTCGCTTTCCTTGTGTCCTGCTTGTCCAGAAAGGACAGCATTGCCTTGGTACTGTCAGCTGTCAAGGCAAGGGCAGTTCTTTGCCCAGTAGGCCATTTTATGCCAAGAAGACAAACTTCCAAATGAAAATGTCTTAGAAGCCCAACATTCTCTCGGGAACAAATTGGTGCAGCCAGGAGCAATTGTGTCTCATGTCAACAGAATTATAAGTTATTTAAATGCCATATTCTCTAGGTCTATGAAGAGTTTGAAGATTACCTATCTATCTGAAATATATCTATGTATACCTAGAAGACTTAACTAACATGGCTACAGATATGACTATCATAGATGACTAATTATTAATCTATTTTTAATTATCCATTACAATTTTAAATGAGTTACATAAACATAATACCTCAAACAAGAATAGAAATATTCAAGTTTGTATCAATAAACTAAAATTTATACCAATGTAAAACATTTTAAACATAAACTAAAATCTAGGTTCATTAATCTACCTTTTTATCTTATCATCTCTATATCCTCCTATATATCTATGTCATATCTGCTTTTCTTTTTTAGAAAGAGATCACATTTATAATCAACCTGTTTTAAATAAAAATATTGGTTTTTCTCTGTCCCACACCAGAGGGCTCTTCTGATTTGGGACACAAGAATCTCTTAACCATTTTTTTTTTTAATATGTCTGGGTTTAGAGGGGGAGTGAGCCAATTCCACCTCTAAAGCCAGCTTGGTATATTTGGGAATTTGGGCGTAGCATGTCTTACTACTTCCTTTTGGAGGGGGGTGCTGTATCTTATGGGGACGCAAAGAAAATTTTAGGCCTATGGGGTAGTCCGTGAGGCTGTATTGTGTGAGCCAGTTGCCTTGAAACTGCTCTGGGTGTTAGATTATCTGGGCCATGGTGTCATCGGAGACCTTTCAGGGGGTCTTGGCTGGTGAAACCTGATGTATCTTAATCTGGAACAAATCCATAGCTTCTGGCTATCTGTGGAAACAAAAGCAGAACTTTTCCAAAGCAACATATCCTTACATCCAAATTTTGAAGTCAAGGTACCTTTAAAATATACATATTGGTTTAATTTAACATCTTTTTCGATCAAATGCTTTTTTTGTAGTTAAAAATCCCAAAGACAACACAATCCAGATTCTCTGTGTAATATTCATCTTTACGTGGCTTTTTATATTAATTTATTTTTTTTGTCTCTTTCAAGCCTACGTATATTTTACACACATTGTAAACGATTTTATCTGAATCAGTCTTTTTGTGAGCCTATTGCTTTAAACTGCAGCCTTCTAAGCCTGAAACGGCGCTATGGCTGCTGGCTCTACCTCCTTCAGCTTTTCAACATGGCAGGGGTACATTTTTTCCAGCTCTGGGAGTCATCAAGTCTCAGAAATAGTAGGTCTATGCTTTTATCAAAGCAGCGTGTAGCCCAGAAATCTCTCTCTCTCTTTTTTTTTAATACTAGTAAAGACTAAATCTACCACACAGCGTAATGTGCCACTGGCAGACGCCTCATTCCCACCATACTGCCAGTCAAACACCCACGCCAGGAACCCGCCAGTGTTCAAACCTTCATTTTGCGGCGTCTAGCTGCCCGTATGAGATAAGAAGCAGGAACCTGATTTTGGCTCTGTTTAGAATTGGTTATTAAATATTCTCAGGTTTAAGGTGGAAACTTGGGCACCATTTGTTGCTGGAGGGCTTCTCTCCAGGTTCCACCAAGCCCTGCAGTCCTACAATCCATGTATAAAATAATCACCCAGACGCTTATACTACTTATAAACTGTATGGCCATGGCAGGCTTCTTGCTAACTGTTTTTATATCTTAAATTAACCCATTTCTATAAATCTATACCTTGCCACATGGCTGGTGGCTTACCGGTGTCTTTACATGCCGCTTGTCCTGGTGGTGGCTGTAGTGTCTCTCCCACCTTCTTCCTGCTTCCCCAATTCTCCTCTCTCCTTGTCCCGCCTATACTTCCTGTCTGGTCACTGGCCATCAGTGTTTTATTTATATAGAGCGATATCCACAGCAAATGTCTGTGTTTTAGGAAAGTTTAGGTTCTAATAGGAGAATTAGGAAGAAAGGACACAGATTTCCTAGATATCTCCTGCCTCTTTCACTAACATATCTTCCTCAATTATCAACATCCCTCCCTCGAGTAAAATTCCATGAACTCAAACTGATAAATCAAAATCATCCATACTGTTACTTATATTAGGAATTATGCTTTCTATTGGATTTCCACAGGCATAAATGACAGTATTCATCACTGCAGTATTACACAGAATTGCTACTTTGCTGTACATATCAGTATGTCCCTGTATGCAACCTCTGTTAAATAAATAACATCTTCTTTTTCTTCACTTTTGTTCATTTTCCAAATGTAGTACATTTAGAATCATATAGTTCACTATGTTGGTAGGTGGGAATTTGTACTTGTTAACATGCATTTGATTCTCCTGCATGCCAATTCATGACTTGATAGTTTTTTATTTTGGGGGGCTAAATAGTATTCCAGCAACAGTTCATCCATTCAACCTCAGAAAGACAACACATACTCTGATAATTATGCAAAAAGTTGGCAATTTAACATTATAAACATCTATGTGCAAGTTTATGTGAATATAATTCTTTTGGTAAGAATCAAGCTATGACGTTATATTATTTTAGAATGAGTATATTTTTAATTAATTTTGCAATTTATAGTCAACATGTCTTCTAAATTTGCTGCACCATTTTGCATTCTCACTAACAAATAATAAGAATTTCTAGTACTTCACATCATCTCTTACATTTGACATATCCTTGTCCCAGAGTTTGAGATTTGAGTTTCTGGAATACGGGTGGGCTGTTATACTACTTTGTGTTATTGTCTTTAAATATTTTAAGATATGGTGTGGAGGACCACTTTTTATGCATATATGTTCTTCTCTCTCTCTCTCTCTCTCTCTCTCTCTCTCTCTCTCTCTTTCTTCCTCTCTAACACATATGCATACATAAATACATATTAGGTCTACTTTTCTGTCAGTTGCTTATTTTCTTATCTTACTGTTGAATTTTAAATGTTGCTCATGTGTCTTGGAAAACTTTTTATTAGACACTTGCAAACACATTATTCCAGTCTGTGGTTTCTCATCTCATTCCATAGATGTAACCAACCATCTTATTAAATAAGAAACACAGAGCCAATACAGAGATAAAAGCCAAGAGGTCAGCACAATAGCTAAGAGCTAAAAACCTTACCCTTCCTCTTGCAGTGATCCTACCTCTCCAAAAGAGACCTACTTCCTGTGTCTCTGTCTTTTTAGAGTGTTTCTGTTCTCCCTTCTCATTGGTTGTAAACCCAACCACATGACCTCCTAGCCACTGCCTGTCTGCACAGACCTCCAGGTTTTCTATGGTTGGTATTGAGATTAAAGGCATGTGTCTCCAATGCTGGCTGTATCCTTGAACACACAGAGATCTACCTAGCTCTGCCTACCAAGTGCTGGGATTAAAGGCATGCACCACTACTGCCCAGTTTCTGTTATGGTTTGCTAATAGCTCTGACCCCCGGTCAACTTTATTTATTAACATACAAATCACATTTTAGTACAAATAAAATATCACCATACCATTCTCTTGACAACGTCTCCTTTACAGCATAAATTTTTAATTTTAATTTTGATGAAAGCTGGCTTCTCAATAATTTCTTTGGGGACTATACCTTTGTTATTAAATTGCAAACATTCATTGTTACACCTGAAGTCATCTCAGTTTTGTCCTATTGTGGTGGTATTGTGTTCCCCAAAATATTGTGTACCTTAATAAACTTATCTGGGGTCAGAGAACAGAAAAGCCACTAGTTAGGCAGTGATAGCACACACCTTTAATCCTAGCATTCCAGAGGCAGAAATCCATCTGGGATCTCTGTGAGTTCAAGGCCACATTGGAAACAGCCAGGCATGGTGACTCATGCCTTTAATCCCAGGAAGCAAGCCTTTAATCCTAGGGAGTGATGGTAGAAAGCAGAAAGATATATATAAGGCGTGAGGACCAGAAACTAGAAGCATTTGGCTGGTTAAGCATTTGGCTGGTTAAGCATTCAGGCTTTTAAGCAGCAGTTCAGCTGAGAGTCATTGGGATGAGGACACAGAAGCTTCCAGTCTGATAAAACAAGACCAGCTGAGAAGTTGACCAGGTGAGGTTAGCTGTGGCTTGTTCTCTGATCTTCCAGTTCACCCCAATACCTGGCTCCGGGTTTGATTTTATTAATAAGAACTTTTAAGATTCCTGCTACAGTCCTATACTGTTTGCTGTGAACTTTGTAATTTGCATTTAAGCCTATGATACATTTAAGTTAATGTTGGTAAAAGATGTAAGTTCTATATATAGAATCACTTTTTGTATGCAGAGTTGAAATTTCCTCACTATTTGTTGAAAAGATTCTCTCCCCTCTGTCAACCCCATCCCCTTCATTTCTTTTACCTTTTTTTCAAAGCTGAGTGGAGGAATGCCAAGACAGCTCAGCAATTGAAGACAATGACTACCAAGCTAGACAGCCTGAGTTTGATCCCTGGGACAAATATGACTGAAGGAGAGAGATAACTCTAGCGAGTTATCCTCTGACATCCATATGCATAGTGTGGCACATGTGCGTGCGCACACACACACACATGCACACACACACACACACACACACACTAAATAAATAGATAATTAATTAATTAATTAATTGTTGAAACACTAAAAATTAGTTGAATGGACTGTCTCACTTATCCAGAGGGCCTGATCCAGTTGGGGGCTCCTCAGCTATCGGTTCATAGTTCATGTGTTTCCACTAGTTTGGCTATTTGTCCCTGTGCTTTTTCCAATCATAGTGTCAGCAATTCTCGCTGATTGGACTCCTGGAGCTCCACCTGGGGCCTGGCAATGGATCTCTGCACCTGCTTCCATCAGTGATTGGATGAGAGTTCTACCACGACCGGGACCTGTTCTTAGTGCATGAGCTGGCTGTTTGGAACCTGGGTCTTATACAGGGACACTTTGCTCAGCCTGGGTGAAGGGAGGAGGAGACTGGACCTGCCTTGACTGAATCTTCCAGGCTGAGCTGGATCCCCAGGGGAGTCCTTGCCCTGGAGGAGATGTGAATGGGGGATGAGTTGGGGGGGAGGGAGGGTGGAAGGAGGGAGGACAGGGGAATCCGTGGCTGATATGTAAAATTAAATTAAATTATAATATAAAAATTAGTTGAATGAATTTACAAGAATTAATTTCTGAGGCTTTTATTCTATCCCTGTGATCCATTTGTTTATATTTTGCTAAAGTCACATTTTATTTTGTGTGCCACGGTCTGTATGAGGAGATGAGAGAACAACTTTGTGATTGTTCTAGAAGTTCCTAAGATCAAGCTGAGCTCATGAGGCTTGAATGCAATCACCTTTGCCCAATGAGTCATCTCTATAGCTCTGGATGTAGTTCTTAATTCCTATTGCTCTATAGGTCATGAAGGTAAATGTCGTCTCCCTTTTCTCAGGACTTTTCTCTACCTGTTAACTTTCTATGGTTGGTAAACAACATGCTTGCATGTGGAGCATGGTTCTTTTCCCATACCTAATTCTGAGTGTTCTCTAAATCTTTTATATCTGCGATTTTGTAACTTATATCAATATGGGAAAATTCCCAACCGTTGTTAATTACTTCTAATATTTCTTTTTCATTTTTCTTCCACAATTTTCTCATTCTTGTTTTCCTTTGAGCATTGGTATAGCTTTTGTAGTCTGTCCACATTCTTCATCTTTTACTTGATATTTCAGTCTTACTTATTTTAGATTTTTCTATTTTGGAAGAGTCTATGGGAATGCCTTCAAGCTGCTGATTTAATTGTTTATAGAGAGAGCCTGAGAAACTGCATTAAAAATTTTCTAAAAGTTTAATCACCTTGTAAAATTTATATTGAGAAACAGAAGTGTGATACCACTATTTTCTCACAGACCCTCGGGTGTTACTACTATGTAAAACATCCCCATGAGTTACAAGAGTAAAATATAACTAAAGAATGATTATGAGGGACAGTGTTGGTGTTTCCAATCTTACTACAACTTCCTCACATGCTCTCCAGAGAGTCTGGACACATTTGCTGTACTGGAAAATGTCCGAAAAAGTTTCCTCTCAATTTCACTCACATGTAACTTTGTGATATAGATTTTCTTTAAACATGTGCCTAAGGCTATACTAGGAATTTTACTTTCAATCTGCTCTGGATTTTCTGTTCATTTTACTTCCTAACTACCCTCTGATTTTGTGTTTTCTTTAATTAAATCACACATTGATATAATTTACACAGGCATATTCTCCTCCCTCACTCTCTCTCTCCTCTCTATTTCTCTCTGCCTCTGTTTATGTCTGTCTGTCTCACTCACTATCTCCTCCCTCTCTCTCTCTCCCTCTCTCTGTCTGTCTGTTTCGTGTGTGTGTGTGTGTGTGTGTGTGTGTGTGTGTGTGTTTCTCAGGCCTTTGAGTAGTCCTAACAATAGTGTAATGTAGTATAGACAAAACCACATACTCCTCTGAGATTAAGAATCACCGGGTTAATGTCAAGTCTTGTCTTTAGGAAATTCTATGATAGGCCAGATGTTCAAAGAAAAATGCATTAGTCAACTCTACGGAAAAGAGAAGGCTGCAACCTATCTTCTTCCACTCAGCTAGCTATGCTGCCTCTCTTTATCCTCAAGGATTCATTTTGAGGTGATGTTTTTAGGAACGCTATCGTTTTCTTGTTATCTATATGCTTCTTCATTTTTCTTATTATTTTTCAAAATGACTTGTATTTATTTTATTCATGTATATATCTCTTTGTGTGTGCATGTGTTTCTGCCACAAATTGTGGGTGTGTGTGGATAATGGAAGAAATCATCAGATCCCCTGAGGCTGGATTTAGATGTGGTTATGAGTTACCATGTTTGGGTACTAGGAACTGAACTTGGGTCTTCTGACAGAACAGTTCATACCCTGAGGTACAGAGCTGGTGTTTTCAGTCTTACTACACACATACAATACATACAGTCATCTTTCCAGTCACTCTAATCCTTTTTGTTTGTTTGTTATTGCATTTTACTCATTTCTCATATGTGGGGATGGGGGGCACATGTCACAGAATATCTATGCAAGTCAGAGAATAATTGTCAAAAAGTGGTTCTCTACATCTGCTGGTAGGTCTCAAAATGGAACTCAAATCGTGCTTTATGGCAAGTGTCATTACTTTGTAAACTGCCTTGCCAACTATATTCCTGCTTTAAAATATATTTTCTTATTTTTCTAACTAGTCCCTCAACAGATATACCATTGAAGAAAGTGATATCCTTCCTACCACAACAACAAACTGTCAAGATTTCCTTAAGAAAGTGTTGGTGCTTGTGGCACCTTTTCTATCCATGCGGAATATTGAGTAGCCCAACTTTACAAAGGCTTCTGTAGTTATTGTGTGTTCATGATTACAACAGCCATGTTGTATCTGGATGGCACGCTCTTCCATCTTCCTGCTCTGACATCATTTCTGCTCTGTCTTTGCCAATATCCCCCATCCTTGTGGGGGTGTTATGGATGCCATTTTTAAGGCTGGGGACTCATCAGTCACTTATTCACATATGAAAGTCTCCACATTAACTGTTAACCTGTAAACAAAAGGAGCTTTTATATGCAAGACAGAGAGTTATTGATGGGTATAAACATAAATATTTAGAATGAAGTTTGATAATACATGCTTTTAAGGAAACAATGGTAGTGTATTACTCAATGTTACTCCTTTAAGCACCAAACCTCCCCAGCCATAGTTTTTTGGCAAGCTTTATAGTTACAAATATGTGTTCCCTCCTAGAAGCATGCCTCAAATCCAGTCACAAGGTGATTGATTACCTTCAATATAGTTGAGTCACTACTGAACTAGTAACTATATCTTGCTGCTATTTATTGTAGCAAGCATTGTCCACAGCTGTGTGAGATTGTTCATGAGTGTAGCTTGAGTTTTTCTGCCTTGCCCACAGTCAGGACAAATCTCTGTCACCCGCCAGTCCCACAGCTGCTCAGACCCAACCAAGTAAACACAGAGACTTATATTGCTTACAAACTGTATGGCCGTGGCAGGCTTCTTGTTAACTATTCTTATATCTTAAAGTAACGCATTTCTACAAATCTATACCTCGCCACATGGCTGGTGGCTTATCGGCGTCTTCACATGCTGCTGGTCATGGAGGCGGCTGCAGTGTCTCTGGTCATGGCGGCGGCTGCAGCCAGTCCTTCTGCCTTCCTGTCCTTTTATTTCTCCTCTCTGTTAGTCCCGCCTATCCTTCCTGCCTAGCCACAGCCGATCAGGTTTTATTTATTGACCAATCAGAACAACTTGACATACAGACCATCCCCCAGCACAGCCAAGTGCAGACCATCTCAAACACCTGCACTCAGGCCCATGGTCCTAATCATCCTCTATACGGACCTGCTGGGTAACGCCACAAGGAACCCAAGAAGGGCTCCCACAGGACATACATTAACATCCCACAGCACATGAGTTTTTCTCCTTTAGGAGTAGGAAGGGCACCTTCTGAAACTATGAAATTTAGCTACCAAGAACAGCATTTCCAGCTCAATTCCAACTTTGTTTCTCTGTGTTGTAAAACCAAAGTGTATAATGGTAGACATATTTTCATGCAGGCACGGTCATATATTCATAGCAATAATGAAATATCAAGCTGTTGGATGCCTTGTTTCTTACAAGTATTGTATCTTGATGATATTTCAATGAATACATATGGAACTTCTTTATTATTCAAGTATTTGTTATAGGAATTTACATTCTCTCTGGCTTTTTGCCACTAGAGTCAATGCTGTAATTAATTTCACGTGTTTATTGCTTTTTCACATAGCTTACTTATAATGTAAATGTCTAGCGTTAATTAATGGTTGTGTATACCTTAAGTAATGTTATTTGCTCGCATATTGCTGGCTGCTGTTTGTTGATTTTTAATCCTGCCACTCAAAATTCACATATAGCCAGCCTAATCTCTGGTACTTTGGGGTATATATTTTTCTAAAAATTAAGTAGTTGCAGATGTAATTAATTAGGATGAGGTTATATGGGTAGTACACGCTCCTAGTCCAAAGTAACTGGTTTTATTATGCAAAACTATGAAAAGTTTGTAGACAGATACAGGAAGGCACAGAATCCTGCATAAAGGATAAATTATGCTGCTTGTACAAGAGCCTAGTGGCTCAAAGAACTCCCAGAGGTTCTGAGGAAGTCCTGAAATAGAGTTACCCGGGAGTCCTACAAATGAGCACAGCCCCTTTAATGCTAGATTTTTAGATATATGACTTCCAGAATTGTGGGAACATAGATTTCTATGCTTGGAAAAAAAGTGAATATTTCTTCAATATAATGAAAGTATGGTGACAGATTGTATTCCAGGCCACTAGATTATAACATACATTTATTTTTAACTTTTTTGCACAATAGATTTTGGTCATAATCTTTCTCCTCCAATGTCTCCAACAGATCTACCCTCCCTACTCAACTCACTTCCTCTTTCTCTCTTTTCTTTTTAGATCTTTTTAAAAACTTCTGGCTACATCTTGGCACCCAGATGTTGTAGCAAGAATTTCTGCCCAAAACCTGAGAAAGCTTTTAAAAAAGATTCAAAATGAAGCTAAAAATAGCTTCCTAGTTGTGTATCTTAGGCAAGCTGCAGTGTGCGGGCTTGACCTAGAGTATGGCAGGTTTGTAGCATGTGGGCTTTACCTACAGCATGGGGAGTGGTTTCCTGCTACAGTACACAGAGGTGTCTCCAAGCCATGCAACACACTGCATAAAAGGTTTCTGGGATACAAGCTGCTGGATGGAGGCATAAATCCACTGCTTTCCAGACTTGAAGGTGAGCATGGATCCCAGAGCTAGCAGTAAATGTACCTCTGCCATGTTGGGAAGCTGAGAGGGGCAGAGTCAATGGCCAAAGTCACTGCACAGTTTAACAGTTTAAAATCTCTCCTTGTCAGAGAAGAATTTTAGATTCACAATAAGACAGATTCAGACGGAATGAAACTCTAAATGGTTTATATTGTGTGTAAAAAGGTAGGTAGGCTTGAGAAAGAGAAGAGAAATGATACGGATAGTCATAAAAATAAAATAAAATCTTAAAAAATAGAATAATATATAAAATATAATAAACCACATAAAGATGGAAATTACACAGAGAGTCTGGATTGTGTTGTATTTGGGATTTTTAACTGGAGGGAGACATTTGATTATAAAGGCTGCTGAGTTAAACCAATATGTATGTTAAAGGATTTTGACTTCAAAATTCATGTCTAAGGACACATTGCTTTAGAAAAAAGATTATGCTTTTGATTCTACAGAAGATGAGAACCTGTAGATTGCTTATAGGCTAATATGGTTTTATTAACCAAGACACCCTGAAAGGTTGATACAGCCTCACAGACTACAGCCAAGATTTATCTATAATTCTTAATTTTCCCAGGATCCCCATAAGATTGCCAGTGCCCCCAACCAGCAGGAAGTAGTATGAGAAGCTACACCCAAATTCCCAAAATATTGTTTATAAATGTTTATTTTTACTTAAAGGTTGTTGATTATAAATGCAGTCTATTTCTAAAGAAGAAAAGGGATATAGATATGGTAGAATAAAAGGGTAGATTATTGAATCTACTTTTAGAGAGCAACAACTTGTTTAAAATGTTTTACATTGCTATGGATTTTAGTTTATTGATATAAATTTGAAGTTAATTTTGTTATACTGTATGTGTGTGTGTGTGTGTGTATTTCTACTCCTGTTTAAGGTATGTTTATGCAACTCATTTAAATTTGTAATGTAGAATTAAGAAATACAGATTAATAATTCATCATCTATGATAATCAAACTTGTACTCATGTTAGTTAAGTTTTCTAGGTATACATACATAGGCATATTTCAATTAGGTAGGTAATCTTCAAACACTTCAAAGACAAACAATATGGAATTCCAAATGTTTAAAAAATTTACACTTTTCTGGACAATGAGACACATCTGCTCCTGGTACCACCAATTTACTTCAAAGAGGAAGATGGACATCGAAAACACTCCATGTGGAGTTTATCTTCATCTTGGCAAAACGGACCATTTAGGCAGGAAATTCCTCTTGCCTGGACTGCTTGATAATATGTTGTATAAACTGGACATACAGGACCCATAGGAAAGTCACCAATAAACTTTGCCTAAACAGGGTAAGATGGTCCTTCAGGTTCCTGCTTCAAAAAGGAAACTGCCAGACATTCTGCAGGACAAAGGGAGAAGTGACTAACTGATGACCTTTTCCAATAGGCAAGATGATCCTTCAAATTTCCTGCTTCACTAAAAAGCCAGAGACTCTAAGCCTTTAGGCTGAAGATGGATGCCCCAACATTGCAGAGGAACTTAGGGTGATTGTCCAGGAATCTAGATGTCTCTGTCATTTCTAGAACTTTGGAAGTTGCTTACAATGCACTTTCTGTTTACTTAGGTAATATTATATCCTTCTGGGGTCTTTGATGCATTTGAAGACTAGATAGTTATAATTTTCCTTCGTTATAATAAAAGATAAATTAGATATGAAACTTTAGACTTACAAATATAGGATAGATGATAGAATATTTTCTTTAATTTTGCTAAATACAAATAGAGTAGATATTGTAACTGTAATTCTTGCTTGATAACTGTTCTATTATATGTAATTTTACTATGTTAAAATTAAAACCTTCAATTTTGATTAGATAGAAAAGGGGAAGTGCTGTGTAATATCTTTCTGTATGCTGTGAATACGTGTTGCTATGACTGGTTAATAAGGAAACTACTCTGGCCTATGGTGAGTCAGATTATAGCCAGGTAGGAAATCCAAGAGAGAGACAGGAAGAAGAAATGCAGAGGCAGAGAAGACACCAGTCTGCCATCCAAGGAGCAACATGCCATCAGATCAGTAATGCCACAGCTGTGTGTCCACATATAGATAAATAGAAATGGATTAATTTAAGATGAATGAGGTAGCTAGCAAGAATTCTTAGCCATAGTTCATACAGTTTGTAATTAATATTAAGCCTCTGAGTAATTATTTTATAAGTGGCTGCAGGATTACGGGTGAGAGAGATTTGTCCTGACCACAGGCCAGGCAACACACAGGAAATCTTTCCACTACTTTTTTTTCACATTCTTTCCCCTCATATAACTATATAACTCTTTTCAGATCCTATTACCATCCTGCTCTCTCTCTCTCTCTCTCTCTCTCTCTCTCTCTCTCTCTCTCTCTTTCTCTCTCTCTCTCATTCTCTTGCTCAGTCTGCCTCTCAAAAACAATGAACTCCACCCACAAAAAAAAAAAAAAAAAAACAAAACATTGGTTCATTTTGTGTTGGCCAACTGCTCCTGGTAATGGGCCTGCCTTGGAGTGTGGTTGATATATCTGATGACATTACTTTGGAGAAAACTGATTTTTCCATTATGAACAGGTATCAATTTCAAATGGCTTCTTGGTTAAGGCAGGATTTCACATCCACTTCCCCTTCTCCATACTGAGTTTTTTTTTGTTTTTTTTTTTTAATCTGGTTTTAACTTGTGCAGATCTTGTGTTTGCTATCATAATCTCTGAGTCCATATGTGTATCAATACTGTTGTGTCTAAAAGATGCTGTTTTCCTAACCACTAGCTCTTAAAATCTTGCTGCCTTCTATTCTAAATAGATCACTTATCCTTGAGGGGAAGAATTTGATTAAGATATCCTATTCAGGACTCAGTGTCCCAAAGTCTATCAAACTCAGCCTGTGTCCTATTGTGGGTCTCTCTGCTAATTGCCATTATGTTACGGGAAGAAGCTTCTCTGATAATTGTTGAAAGACACATTTCTCTGGGTTATGGCAATAACCCAGAGATGAAGAGATGAAGAACAGAAGGAGATATTCCAAGAAAGGAGAAATAGTAAATAAAGTTATAATGAGGTAAAATGTAACTAATAATAGGATTTAATGGTGTGGGGGGTGGGAATGTGTGCTAAAAGAAGGAATATGGGAAGGCACAATTAACACTAAAGGCCTTTACACGGTCACATAGAAACATAATACTATAAAAAGCTTGTTTCTCTCTCTAAAAAAAATATAACAACACAAAAAAAGCCAAAAAAAGTACAACACACACACAATATAAAATGAAGAAGGAGGAGAAGGAGAAGAAGGAGAAGAAGGAGAGGAATAAGAAGAAGAAGAAGAAGAAGAAGAAGAAGAAGAAGAAGAAGAAGAAGAAGAAGAAGAAGAAGAAGAAGAAGAAGGAGAAGAAGGAGAAGAAGGAGAAGAAGGAGAAGAAGGAGAAGAAGGAGAAGAAGGAGAAGAAGGAGAAGAAGGAGAAGAAGGAGAAGAAGGAGAAGAAGGAGAAGAAGGAGAAGAAGAAGAAGAAGAAGAAGAAGAAGAAGAAGAAGAAGAAGAAGAAGAAGAAGAAGAAGAAGAAGAAGAAAGAAGAAGAAGAAGAAAATATGTTTTGTATTGGCTAACTATTCCTGAGCATATGCTCTGCCCTGGAATGTGACTGATATATCCAATGTAGTTCCATTGAGGCAAACCTACCTCTCCTCTCCCAGCAGCTCTTAGCTGCAAATAGCTTCTTGTGGTAGGATGCTGTGCCCACTTCCCTTTCTCCGGGTTTTTGTCTGGGGTGAGTGTGTCCAGGTCTTGCTGCATACTGTCACAGTCTCTGTGAGTTCACATGTACATCAAACCTGTTTCATGTGAGAACCATTGTTTCTTCAGAGTCATCAACTACCTCTATCTCTCATAATACTTCTGCATTCTCCTCAGTCTACTTCTTTGATCCTTCAAGGGATGGGTGTGATATAGACACCTCATTTAGGGCCAAATGCTCCAAAGTTTTTCACTATCTGCTTATTTCCTACTTGTGGGTCTCTGTGCTAGTTACCTTCTCCTTCACAAGGAAGTATCTCTGATGAGGGTTCAGAGATACAACACTTGATTGGTATAGCAATATGTAGTTGGGGGTCATTTTATTGCTAGGTTCATTTAGCAGAATAAAAACCTTAAGTAGGTTTTCCCCTAGGTCCTAGTTTTAAGTCCTTGGCCTCATTAACAGTGTCAGTTATGGGTTTTATCTCATGGAGTGGGCCTTAAATCCCATCAAAAGGTGGTTGGTTACTCCCACAACATTTGTGCCACTGTTTCTCTATTGGGAATATCTTGCAGGTGCATAGTTATGTTAGCTGGAAGAGTGTGGGCGCCATGGGCCCTGGCCCCCGACTGTGAGTGGCTGCAGCCTTGCTTGCTGACCTCTTCCAGGTGTCCTCCCTATTCAGATTCCCTGCTGGTGTCCTTCTCACCTTAGGATCATCGGAGAGCTTACCGGAGGTTCTTTGTTCCTACATCCTGCTTGTGGTGTAAACAACTTAGGTGCATCCTGTATTTGGTGTAAACAACTTAGATACAAGAATGCAGAACATTGGGTCTGGAATGTAGACCATTGGTAGCAAACTTCTGCCCTCAGGGGATCCTCCATTTGTGTTTTAAGCCTGTATTTAAGGTTTCTCCCCTCTATCAATAAACGGCATTCGACATCCAATCGTACAGATGACCCGCTGTCTCTTGTCTCTATTTTTTAATCCGCAGCAGCCCTTCGCTCGGACATGGTGAACGGGTATTGGTAATGCGGGCGTTACCGCTACAGAAGAGATTGTAGCTATGTGACATTGATGATTACTTTTCTCCTCCAGTAGCATATATAATACCTTCTAGCTCTATGAATACTAGTCAGTAGGAATAAAGTTTCTAGGTGAGCACAAGTTAGATTTCTCCATGTTTTGATACCAAATTCAGAAGCTAGACAGATAATAATTGAATCTTAGGCCTTTGAGAATGTGAATGCAGTATGCAAAAGAATAATGAGGCCATTAAAACAATTGGCGCCCATGTGGCAAGAATTCTTTAAAAAAACTGTTGGTGGCCTTACAGACTAAGGGCTATAGGCCCCTGCTCAGTCGATGCTACTAGTGGTCTGGACTACATGCAGCCAGAGCTGCACTCGACCATAGATACAGGCAGTCTGGGTACATGGAACTGGAGCTACTTTGGACCAGATCTCCAACTCATATGGCCGGAGCTTAAAGGGGCTGGAGCTACAAGCAGCTAGACTGCTTGTGGGTTTACAGACCCCTGGCTCAGGCCCAAAACAGTTCAGGCCAGAGCATGTGGCTGGACTTTAGCTTTTACCTTTTTTTTCTTCTCTTGGTAGGTAGGTTCTCTCTCTCTCTCTCTCTCTCTCTCTCTCTCTCTCTCTCTCTCTCTCTCTCTCTGGATTCCCATCTTAGACAGCAACCACACTAGAATAGTAGAAGTCTGAGGGAATTTCAAAGCAGCTACCTAGCATGGTTGAAGTCTGAGATGTGAATCCAGAGAGAGAGGGAGAAAGAGAGAGAGAGAGAGAGAGAGAGAGAGAGAGAGAGAGAGAGAGAAGCTAGAGTTTTCCTGCCTTGCCCACAGTCAGGACAAATCTTTGTCACCCACCAGTCCCACAGCCGCTCAGACCCAACCAAGTAAACACAAAGACTTATATTGCTTACAAACTGTATGGCCGTGGCAGGCTTCTTACTAACTGTTCTTATAGCTTAAATTAATCCATTTCCATAAATCTATACCCTGCCATGTGGCCTGTGGCTTACCGGAGTCTTCACATGTTGCTGGTCATGGCGGTGGCTGGCAGTGTCTCCCCGCCTCAGCCTTCTGCTTCCCAGAATTCTCCTCTCTCCTTGTCCCACCTACTTCCTGCCTGGCCACTGGCCAATCAGTGTTTTATTTATTGACCAATCAGAGCAACAGATTTGACATACAGACCATCCTACAGCAAGAGAGAGAGAGAGAGAGAGAGAGAGAGAGAGAGAGAGAGAGAGAGAGAGAGAGCCTAAATGGTCTTATTAAATAGGAAACACAGAGCCAAATATAGGGGTGAAAGCCATAGAGACCTGGAAGTCTGCATAGACAGGCTGTGATGAGGAAGTGAGGTGGCTGAGCTAAGAGCCAATGAGAAAGCAGAACAGCAAGGCAATAAAGGTGCAGGTTTGACAGGAAAAAGCTGGTTCCTTTCTCTCTGGGGAAGCTACAGTGGGGTGGTGAGTAAGGTTAGCTGGTGGCTATCACTATTTCTCTGATCTCTACAGCTTTCACCCCTATATTTGGCTCTGTGGTTCTTATTTCATAAGACTGTTTAGAAATTTGTCTACAATGTTTTATGACATAAATGTGTGGTTTCTTGTAGGAGACCAGCTCTGACCTGTTGAAGGGTTCTTGGGGGCAAAAGTGAGGAATGAGGAAGCATTATATAGAAATATACATAGAGACAACAAGAAAGACAGAGACACAGGTTAGTTTCAGGAGGGCCCTGGGTCAATACCCAGCTGCCCTGAGTTTAATCATGATGGACTTTTTATACATTAGCAAGGGGAGATGCAAAAGACCTCCCCCTTTCAAGGTCAGAGTATAAAGTACCAACAAGTATAGACACTCCAAATTACCTGGTAACCATGCCCTTGGTCAAATCATTCCATTATGCAGCCCTGAGTAAGGCCTTACTAGGGAGCCTCTGTGGGCCCCTGCAGTTTCTTCAGCAATATGGTCTTACTGTTAGTTTGTGGAGGGTATCCAATAGCATTGTCAATATCCTATAATATTGCAAGGGGTCCATGAGACTTCTTTGGCCAATGCCTTAAAAATATGTAACCAAAATCTAACTTTTAAAAGAATACCATCCTACTATCTAGGGAAGAAATTCTGAAGTTTATTTTAGCAGAAATTACATAGTGATTCCAAACTTAATATAGTAAAATTGTTATTACCTGAAATAATACTGACCCTTGAGAAAATCACAGTGAAATCATACCTACAACTTGTTTTGTCCTCCAAATCTTTATTTCTCCTTTCTCCCCTGCCATCTTCTTTAAAAGGTCCTAACAATCAACATATTACCTAGTGCTACTTTTATGTTTCATATTCCCAGTGCAATAGTAATAGGCATAAATTATCCGTGAGATAAAGAGATGTGATGTAGACAGAGGTGCATAAGTAAATTCAAAGCATACTATTCCCTACACAATGAAAACCCAATCTATTGATCTCACGCAATGTGAAGTATATGTAATGTCTTTTTTATTAAAACATGTAATTAATCACTCCAAAATGTAGTGACTTAAAATAATTGCATTGTATTCTTACAAATTGACAGTATAGACAGGGTTTTGTGCAGGAAGTCTTCCTTTCTCACTCAATATCAGGACAGATTCACGGCTGGGGTGGACTCAGTGGAGCCAGCCTTGGCTTGCTTTCACATAACTGGCAGCTAAGAGCTGGGGGGCTTTGACACCTCTCCACAGCTTTTGTTTGTGAACTCTAAAGTACAACAGTTTCATGAAGCTCTCTCTCACACACACACACACACACATACACAGAGAGAGAGAGAGAGACAGAGAGAGACAGAGACAGAGACAGACAGCAAGCAAAAGACAAAGAGTTAGACTTTAACTCACTTTATGTTATAGCCATATAGTGTGACTTCAGCAACATTCTATTATCAAGGGAATCACGAAGCCCAGTTTAAGTATAAGGAGATCAAGATCAGCACCACCTCTTATCATACTTGGACAATTTTCTGAAGAAAATAAGTAACATAGAAAACACTCCATAGTCAGTTTTGAAAACTATACTCTGCCTCATATCTCAGATTTGTTACTGGTTTTATTCTGTGCTATTCTGTGCCTTCTGTAATAGGAGCTTCTCTGTATTGCTCCTCATGGAGGAAGTGAACACATGGTACAATGACAACTTAGGCTGTATGTCAAAAACGTACATTCTCTGAACCCAAACTATATAGACTGGAGTTAATGTGCCCACTGTGTCACATTTGATTTTATTACTTATTAAGTTGTTGCTGTATTTCTAGAAATTAATCTATCTTCTTACATGACAATCAAGTTTAAATGTGTGAGTGACTGGGTCAAACTACATCATTTTATAGAAGAGAGCTGAGAAAGTTGCCCAGATCTAGTTAAATAAGAGCAGAATGACAGACTTACTTTGGTCCCTGGCTTTGTTTATGTCAGATTCAGCTAAAATCCAGTTCTCTATTTCCTTCCATTTCTGAAGCATGAATATTAGGTAATGGAGAGGACTGATTAAGAAGTTCAAATGGGAAATAAGAAACTTCTTACATGACTGCTTTGGGAGGACTTTGAAGTTCATGGCTAGGGGCAGTTAGGTGACTAAAGATTTAAGCTATTTGTAATGAAAGGGATGGTTTTCGTTTCACCAGCTAAACTAAATTCTTGCCTTTAGAAATACTTTGCTCCAGGACTAGCGTCATGGTGTAAAAAGTTTACTTTTTCTTACTTTTATTTTCAGTTTCTTCCAGAGTTAAACCTGGGGAAAATTTTGCACACTATAGAAATGCAAAATATATTATATAATTTAGTGTCCTTGTCAGGAAGTCAACTTCTGTCAATAGAGTTATGAATATATACTAAATGCAATGAACGGCAGCCAATACATTTCAAAATAAGTTATACAATCCATGTGCATAAGAGATGCCAAATAGCTATTACAACCAACTTTAGTAATATGGGAAAGAGAAGTATTTGTAAATTAGAGATGAAAATTGTATTCCAGGGGCCACTCAAAGTCTGTGACCTTCAGCCAATTATTCAATTAACCTCCCCATCTGTAAAATTAAAAAGTTAATTGCCTTATTTCTTTCACTATGAAGACACACTGGAATGTTTCATTGAAACTGCTCTCAAAAATACCAACATGGTATACAATTCAATGGTTTCATGGTTAATACTGGTTGGACTGAATGTCTTCCTTTTCCCTGTCTGCCTTTATTCACACCTTGGGAAATAATATCACCATCAAGCAAAGGATGGGACATAGCTTTAATCACAGTACTTGGATTATTGGCAACAGAAAACTGATTTTAAGGCCACTTAGGGATTTAACTCTCTTGGTACAGTACTTGCTTAGCCTTCAGGAAGACCTAGTTTAGATCCTCAGTACCACCAAAAGTCCACAATTGGACATGTAGGATGAGAAGTCAAGGTCATCCTCAGGTACACAGTGAGTTCAAGGCTAACATATGCTACAAGAGACCCTATATTGAGGGGGAGGGGCAGAGGGAGAGAGACAGACAGAGACAGAGACAGAGATGGAGAGATATAGAGACTTAGAGAGACACAGAAGAGAGAACAGAGTATCAACATCACCATTTACTCAGTTCCACCTTCCTGAATGCCAGAATTATACTAAACTTCCTACTCCCAAGTGCTTCTCTCCCAAGGGCCTTTCTTCACACTTTCACATTACCCTACTTTATATATCCTGAGGCTAAGGTCAGTACTGCACAGAGTGGTCATGAATCTTCTTTTTTGGGAGAAACTTTTTAAAACTCAGCCATCATATTTAAGTGAAAATTTTAGTGAATTTTAAAACACTTTTCTGGAATTTATTTTTGTAATATGTTCACTTATTTAAAACAATAGCAACTTGATCTCTGTATTGATTGACAAAACTGGTATGTTGAATATGAAAGGCAAATATAATTATCCTCTTATTTTTAGCAACTTACAAAAGTATGAAAAAATGTTAAAATTAAAATAATGTAACTGCATTCTACATTGTCTCACAATATAATAATACATGTATTACTTTGGAGTAATACATAATTATAAAGAAGACATTACTTTTAGAATATGAACTAAAAAACTATTGATTAGTAACCAAAATAAAAATGATCCATCTCATAAAATACTAAATCACATAGAAATATAAACATTTGCATTGGAATCTATGTGCTTAACCAGTGCTCAGGAAATAATATTATTTTTAAGTGCAATTAGTATAATATAGAAAGCATAACAGTATTGCAAAATAAAACAACAAGTACAAGATAAAGCTAAATCTGATATAGTGTAATCATTTATACAATAAAAACTGTGGGAAGATATAAAAAAATTGGATTTCTCCTAAAATTGCCAAGTCAGTTTGAAGACTAATTAATCTAATTAAACCTGAAGTTTTCATAGGACTCAATATCATTGCTTGTGATAATTGATTTGGGGTGTCAACATGACCAGCTAAAAGTTTCTGAACTGGGAAAGTATTGTATATGCCTAGTGCCACAGCAACACTAAGCCTTCTTTCTTCTATTGGAAGGGAAATTAGGGGGTGGGGTTCTTTTGCTTATCATAAATAGGCTGTAAATGTCTGTGGGGATGTTATCAAGGGCAGTTGGGTGCCTGGGTCAAGAAGAAGAGAGATGTCATAATTGGCTAGTGGACAAAGTGGATCAAAAAGGCAAGGGGAAAGATGTTTTTTATTTCCTGGTTTTTGTTTTATCTGAGCCTAAAGTCTTTTATGCTTCTCATAGACATTGGAACAGGGGCTTCTTTTTTCTACAGACTTGGAAATTCACAACAGGGGATGTCTACCTACTTCCTAACCCTCACACCCCAGACTCTCCACCCTTTGGCATGGACTAAACTTTATTGCAAGAGACTCTGCCTAAAAATAAAAGCAAAGGAGTAGAAAAATAAAATTATGAAGTTGTTGTATTTTTCTTTTAGGAAATAAATAATGATATAAAAAGAGTCTGCAGTTTTAAAGATGTTATTTCTTTCAAATATTTTCAATAAAGAAGTGATTGGTTCAAAAGATTGGGAATCTATTAAAGCAGTAAGAGTCAAAGAAATCAATACATAAACTTGAGCCTTTATAAATCCCTCCATTTAATATTTTTATGAGATAAAGTGTAACAAAAGACCAGGTTATAGATACTTTGAAAGAATGTCTATAGAAATGAGTCAAACAAGAACTTCTGACTTGTCTTCTGGGAGACAGTACTTTCTTCAAACTCCTCATGTTACTGTTACTCAGAAGCCTGAAGATTTAGTCTTTGAAAATAAAGATGTCATTCTCAGACAATTTTGATAGCTAATTGCCAAGCATAAGGTTGGAGTTTGCATCATGGGTCAAGAAAAATTATGTCAGTTTGGACAAATATAGACTTCACATATACTAATTAAATATTTGAAAAATGTAAACTACTTCTAAGACTTGGTTATTATGTTGCACTTACTGACTTCCCTATAGTTTGTGTTTCATACCAATTAGATGTAATAAAGCAAATACAGCAGTCATGATACAGAATATGTAAATGAACTGATTCATGGAAACATGAGCTCGATTAAAATTGAAACCAATGATCAAAGCTCAAAGGACCATGGGGCTGATGTCACAGAAAGAAATCATCACTGTAAATAAATGTACAAATTAATGAATGAGCTATCTTTTAAGTTTCAACTTTTCTTTTTATTATGCCCAATTGACTAATTATGAACATCACAGACCAGAGAGGAATAAATGAGTTAACAGTGGCAGATGTGTCTTGGACTATTGAACATAATTTGAAGGGGTTCAGCAAACACATATCTCATGACTTTATGCTGGTTTGTTGTTAAGATAAATAAATCATGGAATATACCTACCCTACTATTATAAACAGTGATTTATACATCATTCTATGAGAATACTCAAGACTTTCCTGGAAACAGCTCAGCTGCTATAGGAATTTGGTTCAAAATCCTTAGTCATGACCTTGTAAGTCATCAAAAATTAAATTCTAAATATGAATAGGCTCTTATATACTTACCACTATTTGTATAAGGCATAATCAAAAGCAGACTACCATCTCTTAGCAATAACTCAGCAGAAAACAGTAAAGCATATAGAAACTCAGATAGTTATTTATTATGGATAAATTTAAAGCATGTGTCAAGGTGAAATTGAAAGAGAACAAGGTAGCTGTAATGTGCAGCACTGATTTTTTTCATCCATTGAAATGGATAATTTGCTTACATACAACTTTGGAGCTCACAAATGCTTGGAAACGTCAAGCTAAATATAAGCTCTGAAATACAGGCTATAAGATATCTCTCAGAATTCTAACACAGAGTCTTTTATCCTTCAAATAAATTCGTCGTGTTTCACAAGTGTTCCCTTCACCTAATACCATAATCTCTTTCTTTGAAAATCCAAATGTCGATACTAAAAGGGTAGTTCAGTTTATGTCAGTCATGAACATAGCCTCAGTGCCATCTCTTGTTACATCATCAGGGGACACTACCAGATTATGAACTGAAAAAAAAAATTGTCATGCTATCTCTGTTAACCTCAGAGAGCTGGAAGACTCCTCCTTGTTTGTGAAGCTATCTAATTACTAATCTATAATCCTTTTAGTATGTTATGTTTTCGATTGATCTATGGCCAGCTGACCTCACACTGTCCATAACTATATTAATCCTATTATTCATATCCTATTAGAAAGTATCATGGAAACTATTTAATGAGCTCTGAAAGGCTGGCCTGTCAGACTCCAATATTAATGATAATTACACTAGCATTCATTCTCATATTCTTAATTATAATGTACATGATTCTATTAATTGTACTCAGTAGGGTTCAAAATTTCTCTTTTCCTCAGTTATCTGGGAGCTGATACTACATGTCTGGATAGAAAACAGTTTCCATATGTCATTACCATATATATTGTTTTGATCCATCTGGATAGTAAATCAATTCACAAGGTAAAATGCTGTAATATATTTAGAGATTAAGTCCTGTGGCAAGGTAAAGTATGGTATATGTAGAACAAAGTAAGGTTTATCTAGACTAGATAGAATATTCTAGCAAAAGGTCTACATTTTGAGTTCCTGCTATATTCGCAGACCAGTTAATCCCCTAACAGGATGGATAAGTCTGTCTTGGATGATAAGCTTACTTGTTAAGGGAAGTACATTTTCTTTTGAATTAATCACTCTATATAAAAATGGAAATATCATCAGCCTGAAAAACTATGATACCTTATCATCAACTTTAGTTTATAGAGTGGCTAAAGAGACGTAATAGGTTTCTAAACTCCAATGAAACATATTGACAATGATACTTCTCTCATTTAAAAACTCTTAAAATCTAAACTTACATTTAAAAGAACAAAATTCTATTTGTTGGTTTTGTTGCACTTAGTGAAAGGGGAAATAACTGGTTTTCCCTGGTGGTAAAAGGTCCTGGGAATTGAACGTGCAGCTTGGGTTGGTGTTTAGATCCCACTGAAGGAAAGCAAGTTCTGGTAGAGTCAAGCAGTATCAAGTATCAGTGCATCTTAGAGGACAGTCAGTGACTAATATATATATCCACTTGGGGTACTTCCCAATGTCACTGCACCCTGCCTTGTCAGGATTTCTCAAGCACTGCCATTTCTCCAATCTAAAGTCCACATTGTCCTCTGATGCACACACTTAACTTGCCCCTTAGACTAACTGTTAAGATGGTATGAGCTGTATTTAATGAGCAGGGTTTCAGGTCAATTTCTATTTTCTACTCTCGTCTAGCTCTATGTCAACAGAAATACCACCAATGAGTTTCCTCCCAGATGAGTATGAAGAGGCCAGAAAACGAAGATGCTCAGTTAAATGACAATTTTGTGTGTGTATATATATATATAATATATAATATATATATTACATACAACAGTCTTATACAAAGAAACCCAGTTCATTTGAAATTTAGTTTAACTTAGTATCTTGTATCTTTTTTTAGTAAGTTTGACAATACTAGACAAGGGGCATAAAAGTTTAAGAAAACAGTATAGAAGGAACTGTCTGTGTGAATACTGGATGTATTCAGCTATGGCTTTGTTTCATTTAGCTCCACCATGAATAAAATTTCTCTAAAGACTAGGCTATGCAAATAATAGTTTGAACATTATCCAACTCAATATGTCACAATTTTGGTGGATATTTGCTGTATTTCTCTCCAATATTATTTTTGTTTAATTTTCATTTTGGAATAATATTACTTAATTCAGCTTTTTGAACATGATTTTAAAGAAAGACTACATATAAAAGTGAAGTCTTATTGAATTAAATGAGGCCTTTCTCTGCACAGGTGCAATCTTCAAAACAGCACGAGAAGAGGGAATTTACAGAGCAAAGTAAAAGCACTTAGAATTGAAACTCAAACCAACTACAATCAATTCATTCTTGAATTGTGACCTTTAGACCCCCAAATGTGTTTTAAACAGTCGGTTGCTTTTCACTTTATAGTGCATAGCTGCATTGTAATCACGCAGGAGAACAGAAAATGTACACATGGAGCCAGTTTTGACGAGCGGGCTGGGGCCACCGACCCACACCCAGCTCTAGTTCCTCCCCCATACTGACCTTACAACTGGAACTAGAGTTTTATCAGTACCAGACTGTTAACCTAAGTGTTTGTATATACACACTTTGGGATGTGCATAAGTTACTCAAAGTACATAGCTTGGTACAAAGAACAGAAACATATAGTGAATTACATGGTTCTTTTAAATATTAATAATCCACCATTTCACAAAGAATAGTTTCATAGCATTATTATTTATTTCTTCACTTCTTTATTCATGTTTTATCAGTCTTGTTTGGAATGAAGTCACTTTAAGTCCTGAAAATGTCTAAGTACAAATTGTCCTTTCTTTTTCTACTGCACTGATCCTTCTGAAGAGTTTTCATGATTATTGTTGATCTCAGGTCATTTAAGTTATCTCCAAAGTCTCTATGGTGAACTGATTATTATTTTTCATAGCACGGTATTGTTAGAATCCTAAGTTATGGCAAGTGTTATTTGCAACACATTACAGATATCATCAGATTCTATGTTTGTAGCACCCTGCGACTTCCTCACAAATGTTACTAATTTAAATAACCTTTTCTAAAACAGTTATAGAGATTTACAAAGATCAAATACCCACTTAGTAACAAAAACAACATACACTGAAGGTTTTTTTTTTTTTTTTTTCCTGAAAGCTTAACTGCTGGGGTATTTTGAAATAGAAAGCAAAAGAATAATTCAGTGGAAAGACCAATGGCAGAATAGAATACAGCAGTCCTGTGCTTTCAAGTTTTCCTCTTAGAAACTCGGAAAATTCTTGGCTGTGGTTCTCTGCATCTTCTTCCTTCAGTTACTGAATGATGGCTCTATGATGACAGTTAGGGTAGCCACCAATCTGATCAGTGGAGTAAGCCAGATCAGGCACCCTTTCTACTATTGCTAGTAGTCCAAGCTGGGGTCATCATTCTGGATTCCTGGAAACTTCCTAGCACCAGGTTTCTCCCTATCCTCCTGATGTCTCCTTCTATCATGGTATCTCTTTCATTGCTCTCCCACCCATCCCTCTTCCAGCTCTACCATCCTATTCCCTTGTGTTCCCATCTCCTATCCCCTACCCTCTATTGCCCCCTCTCACTCCCGGTTTACTCAGGAGATCTCATCTATTTCCCCTTCCCAGGGCAATCCATGCATCTGTCTTAGGGTCCTCCTTGTTAGCTAGTTTCTTTGGAGCTGTGGGTTATAGTATGATTATCCTTTGCTTTACATCTAGTATCCAGGAGTCCAGTCAAAGAGAGGGAAGAGGAATTCTATGAACAAGGTGTATCAAGATCAGATGGGGAAACCTACAGAGACAACCAAATGAAACTAGTGGGAACTCATGAACTTTAGACCAACAGCTGTGGGAGCCTCCATGGGACTGGACTAGGCCCTCTGCATAAGTGAGGCAGTTGGGTAGCTTGGTCTGCTTAAGGGGTCCCCTGGCAGTAGGATCAGGATCTATACCTGATGCATGAGCTGGCTTTTTGGAGCCCATTACCTATGGTGGGACACCTTGCACAGCCTTGATGCAGAAGGAGGGATTTGGTCCTGCCTCTACTGAATGTACCAGGTTTTGCTGACTCCCCATGGGAGGCCTTGCCTTTTTGGAGGAGGGAACTGGGTGGGGCTGGGTTGGAGGGGAAGCTGGAGCGGGGCAGAGAGCAGGAGGAGGGAAGTGAGAGAGATCTGTGGTTGGCATGTAAAATGTAAATGTAAAAAAACACTATATCTGAACAAAAACAAAACAAAACAAAAATCTGACAGTTAAAAGTCATAGCCTCGCCAGGCACTGGTGGTGGATCTTTGAGTTCTAGGCCAGCCTGGTCTAAAAAGCAAGCTCCAGGAAAAGCGCAAAGCTACAAAGAGAAACCCTGTCTCGAAAAAAAACAAAATCATAGCCTCAACAATGTGAATGTGGCTCCATTGCACATCTCTCACCATGTGAGCACAAAACTCTGCTTCTGACACCCAGCACCACGAAAATGAAAAAACAAAACAAATAAAACAAAGCAGAATGTATTCTTCACAGGAAATGTGTGCTTAGACTTTTAAGAATAAAGTGTCTTTTTGTTGCTTTTGTGTTAATGTGTTTTTCTAGGTTTGATTTTTGACAGTTTACATCACCTTAAGTGCACTTATTCAATTACGTTTGATGTATGTAGACTATGTCATCATAACTGCCCTAATCAGGACACATATTTTCCTAACCATAGAAGGTTGTCTGTAATCCCTCCAATCAGCTCTGAACATCAAGCAGACCATCTTTGTTTGCTTCTGCTAATGTAAACTGCACTTTTTGCTTTTGAGCTTCATGGAAATGGGTTCATCTCTTTTGTGCTTCTCTGTCTCCTTTCCATCAACACAATGCTTTGAAACTCTCGAATGTCATTGTAGGCAGCATACTTTCCATTACCGAGGAGCATTTCGTTATATGAAAACACTATATTTGGCCTCTTCCTTTCATGAATGTAGATGTTTGATAAATAATCAGAGTCATACATATTCAACTGTTTTTATAAAAACCTGCTAAACTATATTTTATACGGTCCATATATTGGCAAACATCTTAAAAGCCACATAGTAAATATTTTGGGCTTTGAGAACCATATGCCACAGAAAGTCACTTCTATCAAGGTATAAAAGCAGCCACAGACATTGTGTGAGTCATGTTTGCTGTGATAATTTGTGTATAGATTTTGTGTCCTCCCAGGTTCCTTGGTGGGAGAAAGTTTGGAGCACAAGATAGTGATTTGGGGATTTAGAGGATTTGTGTGTGTGTGTGTGTGTGTGTGTGTGTGTGTGTGTGTGTTTTAATTTTTAAAGAATTTAAAACACTTTTTTGAGATTGTAATATAATTATATTTTTTCTTCCCTTTTCTACTCCAAAGCAATGCTATGATGGCCCCTTGTTCTATTTGAAATTCATGACCTCTTTTTCTTTAAGTATCATTCTCTCTCTCTCTCTCTCTCTCTCTCTCTCTCTCTCTCTCTCTCTCTCTCGTGTGTGTGTGTGTGTGTGTGTGTGTGTGTGTGTGTGTGTGTAAAGGCATGAGTCTTAATGTGAGGGTCCTTTGACACTTGTCATGGATTCATTTGATGGGCTTTAAGGATCCTAACTTTGAGACCATATAATTATATGTGCTTAATGTGTTCACAGCTGTTAAAACAAATATGAATGATTCAAATGTGTTTAAATAAAGAAACATGAGTAATGAGTGATCAAATAATAATATCAGTATTTAGTATGGCCTCTATCTACTTACCATTAATCACTATATTTATTACTCATGAATTAACTCCAGGAAACAGAATATGTTTAAGTAGCATATGATTAAGGAAACTACATCAATACACTTTTGCTTTATTAAGTTTCCTATGATTTCACAGTAAGAGAATGGTTCATTTTTTTCTGACTATAGTGCTGTGTATTTTCACAAAAAGTCATAATTAAAAGGTGTGGGGCTCCACCACTGTCCTCATCATAGTCCAGTAACATATAATGCATTTCCCTCTCTAGAGAATATTATTTTGTGTAGTATGGACAAAGAGTCAGGGGACATGATTGATCCAAGCCACAATCACTACTGGGCCCCTACTGAGTTCTGTGTTGCTCAGCTTGGATCTTTTCAAAATCATCATTGTGTGAGGAAATTGCATGTAGGACTTAGAATCAGCGTGAATATTGTTCTACCAGCTGATACAGATCTTTGAAAATAGTGTCATTTTCCTTGCTGTCTAACATATACTGCCAATTAAACCAGGGGACACTGACAAAATAGTAACAGTCAACTTCCTCAAGCCAACAGTACTCTGCAACCAAAGAGCAGATGAGACATTGGCCCTGATTTTCTTCCTTGATAACATAAAGTCTTAGAACTATCTCACAAGCCTCTATGAAATATGTTACTGCTTCATTTATGGAAATCATGACTCATTTGATAGATATATTACAATAAAAACTGCCTATACAGACAAAATTTCTAAGCAAGAGTAGCTGGTTACATGTGTTTTGTTAATTTGTTTTGTTTGTACACTAATAGTTTTTCTCTTAATTGTGATTTATATTATCTAGTATCAAAGATTCCTTTGGGATTTATGTCATCTTACTCAACAATAAGACAAATGAGATTACACTTCTTAAATCTGACTGCTTAACTACAAAAATGTATCCTTCTAAACTGTATTTCCCTTTCGTTCTGAGGCATTCACTGTGAAACACATGGAGACTATAAATGTTCTTTGCTCTTGATTGTGCTGACATTTATATTTGGTCCTAGAATTGTGTATTTCATATATTATTATAGTCTAAGATAATGATCTGTTTTGAGAATGTTTGTTGTATAGAATCTTTTTTATCTTTATGATTTTAAAAATCATAAATTCAATAATGCACTAGTTCATCCATGTAACTCTTTCAGCATGCTCTATGCCACAGTATCATTTTTCACATTTAAATATGTTTATAGAATAAACCTTTTCAGATACATAGATGGCTGATTACTCTGAATTATACTAAAGAGTCTCTGAAAAAATTATTATGTAACTTTTAGATTAAAAGATGTTTGTAAATGTTTATGACTAAACTGATATGGGAATTGATCGATCTAACAAGCTTAAACTGTATTACATTCCACAAAAACGGTTAGAACCTTGAGGCAAGTCGTCAAATAGAAATAGCAACATTAATCAAAACATGACTCTCCACAATAATTGAAGTTTTCATATGTATAAGAGTACTGAAGCAAAACAGTTGGTTAATACTGCACTCTGCTGAATAAGCAAAGTTACATTTAACATTTGCTTTAGTAGGGAAGATCTTCTTAGAAAGAGTGAACAGAACTTTTTGAAGCCAAGTTCCACTATCACATCATCCTTGCTTTGTGATGAATATTTTAGGCCAACAAATATTTATTCACTGGAGGTCATGTTAACCTCTAATATTTATGTTTTCTTAAGATCATAAAATTATCAAACAACAAATTTCTTATTTTATTATTGTAATGTTTAATAGACATATTCATCTTCATTCTTTATTAATCATAATTGCTAAGTAGTCACTCTAAAAACAACACATTTCAATTTGAAAATTATGAGGATAAAATTATTAAATGCATATGAGTCAAATAAAAACAGAGCTTATCTCGGCCATTGTTTTAAGCCAGCAAATTCAACATTAATATGCATACTTAGCTATGTAGAGCCTGAAAGAGATTAGCCACTGTTCTGCCATTCATTGTTTACTTCTGTTGATGTATGAGGACTTTGTTTGTCAGCATATTTCAAAACTTTCAAACATTTCATGGTGAAATATGAATCTCTGACTCTTAATTGCAGTGTTCTCTGGCTACTCTATCTGCTTAGATTCGCAACCTCTGTATACTCTCAATACTAGTGACTTTCCTCTTACTGACCACTACATGTGGTTGTCATACACTCTTCCAAGTCACCAGACTTGCTCCCAATTCCCTATGCTTTTTATTGAAAACTATATTTGCTTTCTTTTATCTGGGTTATATAGTCTTCCATTAACACAAGCCAGACACCAAGCCATGATGTTAACATTGCAATAACTTTTCCTTTCTTACCATGAGTTTACACCTACATTGATATTATATATTAACATATCTGCTTATCACTGGTTAAAGAGCAAGTATAGCTTAGTATAAGAATACATCAAAGGTCCAAAAGCAAATTTAGTTGTTTCTTTATTAATTGCTATACTATTTAATCACTAACAATCTAAGTCTAACACTGAGATGTCAGTGAGTGTCACCCCAGGAAATACTGACGAGGATAAGTCCATCTGCCAAACTAAGCCTGTATAAGTCACACACTTATGTAAATTTCTAGCTGATTATCTCTTACTGAGAGAAGTTAATGAGAGTAATAAAATAGGGAGGTCTAAATTAGAACACAAATATTTTTCGTGACAATAGAAATGCAAATATGATTCTAATAATGTTTGCTATTTATAGATATTCAACTCTAGCTGCACTAATACATATAACACAATTTTGCATTCTCCCTTTCAATACATTATTGTACAAAGGTAAAGGTCATCTAGATAAGAAAAATTCCAAGCTATAATCTATGACTCTTTCATAAAAAGAGAACTTGATGATCAACAAAGATGGCATTACATTTACATAAGTGCTCATATCAATTAAATCTGATCTGTCAAAATTTCTTATAATGTGTTCTATCAGTTGAGAATAAATTCTGGGAAAGAAATCACTGACACTATATTATGTAAGAATCCACAATAGTTAATTAATTTAGATTAGCCACCTCTATATTTTCAAAACATTGAAAACTTCTAAATAGTCATTGTAACACATGTCTGTAACTGCAGAATTGGAGAGGTGGAGTCAGGAGGTTCAGGAGTTCAAAGCTAGTCTCAGTTACATATCAAATTACATGATATCCTGGTCTATGTGAGACTCTGTCTCAAAAAACAGAAAAGCCAAAGAAAGAAAGCTGACAATGATCCACACAGCCTTTTTATCTTACTCTCTCTACTTCTGTGTACATTTGCAAGTCATTTTACTATTGTATTATAAAGCTTTAAAGTGAAAACAGCAAATATTATTTCTCTGTACCTATCAAATAATAGGTATATGTTTGTCAAAACAAATCCTTTGGCACAATTTGGAGTTTTGAAATGCAATGGAAAGAAGCTATATTTGTGGTCTGGAGTTGCTATCTGATTTTGATTGTGTCAAATTTTTCCACAGTTAGAAGACTATACCAACATTTAGCATCTCCCTTGAAGACATATAAAGAGTTTTACTGTGCCTAGTAGAGTATAACTAGAATGCAAGGTTTCCCAGTAGTTCCTAACTGAAACTCTGTATGAATTGTAAGATTCATTGTGAAAATCACCTCCTGGTAATGGGCTTTCCTGCCAGATTACCAGGTATGAAAAAACGGTAAAAGGGAGGAATGTTGCAAACAGCATTATCAAAGCAATAACTCTGAGGATCTCATTTTGTTTTGTTACTTACCAATTGTAAAAGGACTGAAAAAAGGAGAAACAAAATACACAATCTGAGCATGACAACTTAACTAGGCAAAGAAGTCCTCTTCTGGTTGGAGAAATTCTAATTTTCTCATTTGAATAGTTGCTATCTGTTCCAATGGAGAATTCAATTACAAGCACAAGAGGAATAAAGCATCAATCTAAATAATGGATTTCAATCTGGGATAGAAGACAAAAATAGGTGCATGTATTAAGATATGTTAATTTTGGTGTTCACATAGTATCATAATATGTTTTTAATGTACTTTGACAAAGTGGAAATAGCTAACATTAACAAAAAATAAAAGATAGTGTTAGTTTGTGCATACAGATGCTAATTTATAAGCAGTGATTACTGTACTTCTTATCATGCATTTGTAACAAAACTCAGTGAAATACATTAATCTGAAAAAAGCATATGGAGTCAGTGCTATTATGGAATGTATCAGCATTCTAGAATGTAAAATAAAAACATAAAATAAAGAGAGAACCAAGACATCGATTTTACATACTGACATGAAAAAGTTCAGTTGAATATGTAGAAATGTTGGTGGAGCTCTAGGAAAATCACTGTGTTGCCATCTTCAATAGCAGAGCGGATCAGCTCAATGGAACCAACACTAAGGTTCAAAGTGGATGGCATGACATTGATCACAGCACACACCAGAGACGAGTCAATGTAAAATATGTTTTTCTTAATAGAAAGGGGCATTATACTGATAATTAAATAAACTTTTAGTATTTAAACTGTCACAAATATAGAAGAAACATGGATCATTCATACCTGACTTGAATTAAAAGGCAAACAATGATAAAGTTTCCTTAGCCCATTTTGGAGGTGTTCTATCAATTCAAATTGACTTGTTGCTATAATAACTATTCTGTCTTTCAACACTATAGAAACAAAATAAATAAAGTCATGGACACATGATGAATTAGCATGGATGAAACTAATCTTTAAAGGCCCATTTATCATGAATGTAGCATCTTTTCCTGAGACACCAGTGGTACTTCTTGGGAATCATAGCTACTGAAAAACTAAATTTAAATTCTGTTTGATCACTAGTGAACCAACCAGTATTAACCACTTAGTTTAGAAAATGCTAGATTAAATTTAGATTCTACATATATGAAAAAAAGCTCAAATATTTCTCATAAGCACTTCACTCATTTTAAGTGGGTATTTACTGAAATTTGGGGGTAAAGCAGGTATTTAATCATTTTTCTCAACAGGTATGAGAAAGTTTTTTTTTTTAAAGCAAATATCTGAATGTTACTCTAACAACATAATTTGTCTGTGTTTAATTATGCTTGTAATTGTTTAGATGTTTAAACATTTTTCCAATTGAATTTGAGGTAAAGAATGTAATAGATAGCAGAGAACTTTTAAATATGGGTGTTCTGCTGAATGGAGACATTTAAATCAATTGTAAAAAAAATCATCTTTTAAGTCAACAGTTCCCAACATGTGAGTCCTGACCCCACTGGGATGTGGTTGCCTTTCTGATGAGAAAATATATTTGTGTTACAATTCATAACAGTAGCAAAATTATAGTTCTGATGTAATTTTGAAAATATTTTATGGTTGGGGGTAACCACCACAAGAGGAACTGGATTAAAGTGCCACAGCATGAGTAAGGTTGAAAATCACTGTTTTAATGAAGACAGAAGAAAATCTCAGGTTCTCAAAGTATGAAGTATTAAGCAATTTTCTTCAGCTTGGGAGAGGAAGTCATCCAGGTTGATTTGCATTTACTATCCTTCTACTAAAGGGACCAAGGACTAACGCTACTTCACTGCTTACTGACAACATAATTTGAGTCAGCCCGTTAATGTCTTAGTTCCCTAAACTAGCAGTCTCATCAATATAGCTGACTCATGGTACTTACTCCAATCTCATTGTACCCAACCAAGTTTAGAAGGTGGTGAAGATCTCCACGTTCCCTAGACATGAGTAATGAAAATCAAGAATGTCTGTTTCAGACTAGACATGACCCATGAGAACTATGCATATAGTTATGAAGGGTACTTATATTGCAAGCCTAAGATGAAGACTGTAGGAAGAAGCCACCAAGCAGATCTCTCATGGCTTTAATACTTAGGAGCTTTCCATCCCTCCCTGGACACCCACATTTCAGAAAATGAAAACGTCTCAACTCCCTGACATGCCCTACTTTACATCCTTATTCATATTTTCCTCTAATGCTGCGAAAAAGTAGTTCTCCTGAGACTAAAAGCTCCTTGCACTTCTAGTCTCTTTTTGTCTCTCTTTCTCCAGTGGATGTGACTCAGAAGCTGTTAAAAGATTGCAATTTCTACTGTAACATCTCTCCTCCCCCACTGTCCCACTGGACAGTATTTCTTTAGATTCACATCCCAGCTGAAAAAGCACCTTGACTATATAGCCTGACACCATTTTCTCATCTCCCTTTCAAGCTGTGTTCAAACTACATCGCTCTGACTTTCCTCTCCCACCACTGTGTCAGGGCTATTTAGGAAATAGTACAATTCTATTTTACTAACTGTAATGAATGCAAAACCTAGATGGGCCTTTTGCACGGTGTTTTCTGCATCTCAGCATTAACAAAACTCGGTTCACTCCTTAGTCCTTGCCATATTCTCCTCCCTGCTATAGAGCATTCAGATCCCTTAGTCTTTTCAGCATCTGAGTTTTATTCGGACCCTTCCCCTTTCCCATTTGTTTAAATGCTGGAATTAGTATACTACTTTTTCCTGTCTTCTCTTCTCTCAAAATAATACCAAAAATGCCATAGCCTTAAAGACCACCATCTACTATTAGTGCTCTATTGTATCCTCATTCTAAATATTCATTCCTACCTTTGGAAAGTCGTATGTCACAGCACACTCTGTTGTAAATTGTCACTGCCATTCTTCTCATCTTGTTGGCATACCCTTGCCTCTTCCTTAAGTCGTGGATATCAGCTCTCCTTTCCCGCACTCTTCCATGCCACCTTAGGCAGCTCTCCAAGCAGCACTGATTGGCAAGTATAAATATCTGGGCTACCTCTCTCTGCATTCCAGCGAGGACAAAGGTGACCACTTCCTATCCAGTCTCACTTCTTAGATGAGCATTAAATAAATTATTAGGATGGGAATTTCTCAAATGTGGCTTTTCTGGACCTACATAAATGTGCCATGATTTGAAGCACCCAGCCTCCAAGGTAGTCATTAACCACAGAGGTATTAAACTCTAATCTAGTTCATTCTTTTTTCATTGGTGGGAGTAGGAGAATATACATGTTTGAAGAACATCCATTTCTTCTGTCTACAGTTCCAAAGGTCATAAATCACCCAGGAAAAAACATCTGAGTTGATGTATTTGCTTTGTGTCCATTGTATTTTTTTGTGTACTTGCTGTTCTCTTTTTTCACTAGTTCTACCCAAACTAACAATATATGACTTCTAGTGAGGAGATATGAGGATATCAAACTTTCCCAGAAAGCACCCTAAGCTTCTGAAATGAAGTCATGTTTTTAAAGTGGAAGTTAATTCGAAGTTAGCTTATGCTTTTTATCCCTAGAGTGGGATAAGTAAGTGTGCAATTGATTTTAATTTAATATTCATGGTGTATTACAGCTGCTGGAGAATATAAGGAAAGAAAGCATAGCCTGGACCTAACCTCACCCTTAGAATTATTGCTAGAGTTGCAAGGACACTTTTGAATTCTAAACAACTTGTATATGGAAAATGGCTATATAAATACATTTTAAGAGACAGTACCCACATAAGAAGACATTCAAAAGCAGCTATTGCCTATGTAGACTTCAAATAGAGTTTTATCTCCATGTCACAATGTCCACGTAAAATTGATGCTATGGGCTCTCATCATACACATTTCTACCTGAGTTATTTCTACCCAGATCATATCTTGGCCAACTCTTCCTCATCATTAACTTCCTGGATCAAATGTCATTTCCTCAAAATAATAAATAAAATTTAATAATTTATTTATGTTTTGAAAAGCCCTGGCCAGCCTAGTACTTTTTAGATAGCCCAGTATGGCCTCCAACTAGTGGTAATTTATTCCTTCTTCAACCGCAGGTATTGAGATTACAGGCATGAGACAGCACTCCTGGCTCAAGGAATATTGCAATGATCATCCATCTGGCATTTAACTTCTCCCTTCCATGACCTGTGTTATTGTGTAGTATTGAGCTCATTGGTTCCCTTATTTTTCAGCTTCCCACAAAAGCAAAACACTCAAGTAAGCTACATGACAATAGGAACAATGTTGCATTTATCACTTTTCCACGTCCACTCTTCCCTACATATATGTGTATTTGACACATGTATGTGCTGTTGTGAGAAAATGTATCTATTTCTAAGAGTCAGTTTCCTTATTTATAAAATGAGACTACTGAAAACACACATACAAGTAACAGTAGGAAAACCAGGAAGTGGATGTTTATATATTGAGGGCTATATATTTACAAAATAACAAATGATGGGGAAAAAAACACTATAAATGTGAAAGAAAGCAGGGAGCATGTGTACATGAGAGGGCTTGAAGGGTAGAAAGGGAAGGGGGAAATGATGTAATTATATTATGTATGCATGTACATTCCAGAGGACAACCTCAAATGTTCCTCAAATCTGCCTTTTTCTTTTTGAGACAGGGTCTTTCACTGGACTGGAGCTCTGAGAATAGGCTCTGTTTGCTGGCTAGAGAGCTCCAGATGTCCACCCATCTCCGCACCCTCAGTGCTGGGATTATACGTGTATGTCACCATATCTGGCATCCTTTTGTCAGTGTTGGGGATCAAACTCAGGTCTTCGTGTTGTCACAACAGGCACTTTATCCACTAATCCGTCTTCCCATCTCTTAGAAAAGACACTAAAAATAAAACTGCTTCAGTGATCAGGTCTTTTACAACTATTTGTAAAAGGTCTTTAACGCCAATTCTATTTAATTTATAATCGAAATCTAAAAAAATTAGAGAGAAAACAAGAAAATATGTGACCTAACTTTCCTTTTGATCTTCAAATTGGTAGAGATTTACCTTTTCTCAATAATAAAATGACTTGGCTCTGGTCATTTAAAAGCAAACAACAATAATGTAAGAAATAAAAAGAATATTTTTGTGAACTGAGCGTAGTGGCAAATACTTTTAATCCAACACTTGGGAGGCACAGACAGGTAGATCTCTGTGAGTTTGAGGCCAGCCTGGTCTACAACGTGAGTTCCAGGACAGCCAGAGCTACATTGTGAGACCTTTTCTCGAGAAAGAGAAAGAGAATGGTTGTGGTGGTACATTTTGTTTTTATAAAGGAGTATAGCAGGAATCCTAATTGGTCGTAATAAAAACCCAGAGCCAGATATTGGGGACAATGCTGGAAGATCAGAGAGACAAAGGAACAAGCCACAGCCACCTCTCACCTCAAAAACTCCTCGGCCGAAAGAACTGAACTCCTGTCTCCTCCCACCTCACATTCCTCCCTCTTCCAGCCACATCACTTCCTGTCTCAACCTCTCTAGTACTGGGATTAAAAGCAAGTGTGCCTCCTAAGTACTGGGAGCAAAGGCATGAGATCCCAAGTGCTGGGATTAAAGATGTGTGCCACCAGTGCCTGGCCTCTAAGGCTAACTAGTGGCTGGCTTTGCCCTCTGATCTTCAGGCCAGCTTTATTTGTTAGAGCATACAAAAAATATCACTACAAATGAGTTTTAGTTTAAAAACCCAAAGTATGTTCTTAGCAAGCTCCACCATCCCACAAGGTGCTGAAGAATGACAAGACAAAGACATGCATAAAATGTGACAGTCTTTTAAGCTATATTTATAGTGTTTACCTGAATACACAAACCACAGCCAAGACTCTTCAGGTAATTCAAGGGTCGGGGTGGTCTTTTGTCATCAGTCTGATCCAGACACATCTGTCAGAGAAGGTACTTGCCTGCCCTACAAGTCTTGCCAGACATCCTGGAACAGGAAGAAGCACTTTTGATCTGTGATTCTTATGAATACAAAAATGTCTCTCACTTTCCTAAGCAAATGTATTAATAGTTTCATTTTTTTCTCTCAGCTGTTAAAAACTAAAAGGCATAAGGTTTGTATTTGGCATTTAGTAGTTGTTGAATAACCTGTGTTTGCTACATATAACCACTAAATTTTTGCTTGATGTATATGACTCACTGGAGCCTATGCAGATAGATGTATTTTATTTACCTCACTACATCATGCATCTATCACTGCTCCATTTTATAAAGGCTTTTGTTTCTTTATGAGGTATCATTCCTCTTGTCCCTATTTTTCACACAGAATACACCTGCTTTATCATTTGTAGGGATATACATTTAGTGCAATCAGGACATGTAAACCACAAGGCACTTCCTGGCTGAAAATAAAACTGCATGGGTCCTTCTAAAGTTTTAGCCTAGCTATGGATCTTAACAAAAACTTGCTCCCATCCATCTGGGATTCCCAGTGGTTTCCTTCTTGGCCATTATTGACATGTCTCAGATTGAATTCATTCACTTCAGTATTCCTGTTAAAGCAGATACCAGGATTATTTCTGCCTAACTCCCAACCCAGTATTGTCATCATCACTGATCAATGGAAGAAAGCTACAATTCATCTTGCTGTTAGTTATTTTACTTAGAGTATTCCTTATGAAGACATTTATTTCTCTTAAAATGCTTCATATTTAAACTTCTAGACATCTGTTCATGAATGATAAACATATATAGACACTAGAAATAAAATCTCCTGAATTGTTAAAAAAAATTAAACAACCACATTCATCAGCACAAAAGAATTAAACACTGAATAATTTAACTGTAGAAAACACCTGAAAATACTGTTTTTTTAAGTATTTGAGAACTTCAGCAAAAGAGTTACAATTGAGACAAGAGATTGCTGAAAATTCTATTAGAAGGATATTCATAGTAAACTTACAAACTTAAGTAATCCTGGAAACTACTTCTTTGTGTGCTGGTCTATTTTTATTTGGGGAGTTTTCGAGTTGAACATATGATCTTGACCAAGCAGAACATGTAGGCAGACTTTTCTGCCCCATCAGCCTGCTCCCAAATAACCACACAGAGACTTATTATTAATTATACATGCTTGGTTGATATCTTAGGCTTGTTACCAACTAGCTCTTACAACTTATATTAACACATTTTTATTAATTTACATGCTGCTATGTGGCCCATGGCTTGTTACTTCATGTTCTATATATCTTGTTCCCTCTGTGTCTGGCTGGCAAGTTTACCCTTCTACTTTCCTGCATTCTCTCAGTCTGGCTATCCCACCCAACCTCTTCCTGCCCAGCTATTAGACAGTTGGCTCTTCATTAAACCAATGAGAGCAACACATCTTCACAGTGTACAAAAGGATTATTCCACAGCAAGAAGGCAAATGTCTACCACGAAGACTTATCCCCAACTTGGAATCTGCTTATGAATGACTTCCTCTAGGCACTGGGAAACAAGAGTTAAAAAGGCAGCTCAGCTTAAAAACCTTCTCTCTAGCTTCACCAATGTCTTGTGTTTTTACCACTGTGACTTTCCCCATCTCTGTTGACTCACTGTCTTTTCTAAAAGTATTGTCATGGTACTTTGACCCTGTGCCTAGTGTTCTCTGTCTTCAACACAAAACCCATCTAATTGGGCAATCTAGCTGTCTCTCAATTCAGCATAAACGCTACTTCTTCTCTCACTTTTCCTTGTGTTTATTTGTTTCAGATCTCTTTCTCCACTAACATGTGAAATTCTGACATGCCTATCTCATCAAATTAAACAAGCCTGGATCACAGGGCCTGACACAGCCACCATGCCAGCTTCTTTATCTTTTCTTATCAGGATAATAAAACAAAGTGATCAAAATCCATAGATTTTACTTTCTTTGATCACAAACTTTGCTGTACACAAACAAGGGAGAAAGGAAGGAAGGAAGGAAGGAAGGAAGGAAGGAAGGAAGGAAGGAAGGAAGGAAGGAAGGAAAAAGAAAGAAAGAAAGAAGGAAGGAAGGAAGGAAGGAAAGAAAGAAAGAAAGAAAGAAAGAAAGAAAGAAAGAAAGAAAGAAAGAAAGAAAGAAAGAAAGAAAGAAAGAGAATATAAAGGACACATGTAAGGTCCTGATGGCTGAGAAGGCTATCTGTATTGCCTTATCATTAGAGCTCATTGAGAAGAGAAGTCAATCGGGACCCAACAGAGGGCTAAATAGCAAGATCCTGTGGGGGAGTTGTGAGTTCTCATTCACTTCTTTTTTTCCTCAGAATAGGTCACCAGATATGTTCTCTCCAATGGGGCAGGCACTCAGATGTGGTAGCCAGGAATTTGCACAGTAAATCAGGTCAAAATGTATGACCTTCAACTTTGGAGAGCAGTGAAAGCAATAAAAGTGTGTTTTCAGAAAGCAAAGAGAAATGGATAAGAGTTTACTGTAGCACGAATTCTAAGTGGTCTTAATAATAAAAACCCAGAGTCAGATATCAGGGTGAAAGCAGATAGATCAGAGAAGCAGAGCAGCCAACCACTAGAAAGACTTCTTACCTCTAGGAATCCTCAGACAAAAAGGGGATCAAGCTCTTCTCTGTACCCCGCCTTATCACTTCCTCTCTCTGCCAAGCCATATCACTTCCTGTTTCCTCCTCCCAAGTACTGGCATCAAAGACATAAGATTCAAAGTGTTGGGACTAAAGGTGCTTGTGACCATTGCCTGGCTTCTAGTGGCTAGTTCCACACTCTGATCTCTAGGCAAGCTTTATTTATTAGAGCACAAACAAAATATCGCCACAGTTCACTGAACATATTTTCTGTTTCAAAATTATTTAGTTAATACTGTGTCATACACTTCTTCAGAAAAGACAGGAGAAATCTCATTTGTGAAGTGAGCAAACTGAGTCTCAGAAATAAAATTAAGTATCACAAAGAATAGGTTATAAACTTATTTATAATTATTTTCAATACACGTGCCTTTGTTGGGTATTTGTGGGACAGTCTCACGATGTAGCACAGGCTTGCTAGGAACTCACCATGTAGTCTAGGACAGCCTCAATTTCATGGCAATTCTCATACTTTGGCCTTTTGAGAGCTGGTATCACAAGTATGAGCCACCATGTCTGGAATCTATTTTTCCAATTCATTAGTATTTTGTACAAATACTAAAAGGCAGAGTACAGTGAACAGCATGACAGAGGGTATATGCTCTAAAAATCAAATTTTTTTGTGAGAAAAAATTTATTGTGAGAAACAATCCTATAAATAAAAAGGTTTTTCATAGTTTGATATTTGTTTTTCCATTTGATCTTGTTCATAAAATTTCTATAGTCAACTGACATCGATGGCTTAATTGTCAAAACTAATAATATACAGGTTATAGACCTATATTACTACATGAATTAGAACAAAAAGTCCACTCTTCTATGGTTATGTTGAAGAAATATTATAACTCTATATTTAGGAAACTGGTCTTTAATCTTCTCATGTTTTGAACAAGATTACAGCTGCCTAGAATACATTTTAATCATCATGCAAGAAAAGTAATAATAAGTAACTTTCAAAACACAATTGGAAAATATTTATAACAATTTGACTATATGATCTTAGTGAGAATGTAAAAAATAAATAAATGAAACTCAGGAGAAACCAGTGTTATCCTTTGGCTCCAAAATAAGAAAACAAACAAAATTCTTAATCAGTGCTCACAAATGTTTATATATTATTTCTTTTCTTGAAACAGAGTGTAAGATCCAAAAGGTTTATTAAATATGCATAAACTATAATTTAAAAGGTTGTAGTGACAGCATTAGTCATCCATTAGATGACATGACAAAAGTAGGTTCTCTTGAGAAATCATTTTAATAATGAAAATATAAGAACTGAAGAGATAAGCTTAATTGTAATACAGAGCTATGATAATAAAAACAGTATAGCATTGAAACAAAACAGACATGTTGATCAATGGAATAGAATTGAAGACCAATACATAAGTCCTCACACCAATGGACACCTGATTTTTCATACAGAAGCCAGAAATATACACTGAAAAAAAGACATCATCTTCAATAAATTGTTCTTTTCAAACTGGACAGTTGCATTTAGAATAATGCAAATAGACCCATATTTATAATCCTGCACAAAAATCAACTCCAACTGGATCAAATATCTCAACATAAAACAAGATAAACTGAATCTGGCAGAAGAGAAAGTGGGGGACACATCGTCATAGGAAAATATTTTCTGAACAGAATGCCAATATTACAAGCATTAAGAACAATAATTAATAAATAGAGCCTTGTAAAACTGAAAAGCTCTTGCATGGCAAAGGATAGCATCACATTGACAAAATGGCAGGATACAGAATGGAAAAAGATTTTTACCAATTACACTTCCAATAGAGAACTAATATCCAAAGCATAAAAAGAGCTTAAAAATAGACCTCAAGAAAACAAATAACTCAATTAAAAATGGGGTACAGATACAAACAGAGAATCTCAAAAGATAAAACTCAAATGGCAGAGAAACACTTAAAGAAATGGTCAACATCCATAGTCACCAGAGAATTGTAAATCAAAACTAGTTTGAGATTTCAGCTCACACCTGTCAGAATGAATAAGACCAGCAAAATAAGTGCCAGCTCATGCTGGTGAGGATGTGGAGTAAGGGTAACACTCATCCATTGCGGTGGGAGTGCAAACTTGCACAACCACTGTAGAAATCAGTGTGGCAATTAGTCAAGAATGTGGAGATAGATCTACCTCAAGATTCAGCTATATCACTGGTGGGTGTATACTTCATCCTTCTACAGAGACACTTTCTCAAGCTATCTAACCACAGAGGTTAGGCATAGAGTAAGGGATTAAGGGTTAAGGAGGGATCTCCCTAGGAAGATATTGTAGGTGGAGTTTCTCTTTGTCCCAGCAGCCACTTCATAAAAACCACACTGAGCCTTAATATTAATTATAAATGCTTGGCCAATAACTCAAGCTTGTTACTAACTAGCTCTTACAACTTAACTCATTTCTATTAATCTATGTGCTACCCCGAGGCTTGTGGGTTTTTATCTATACCCCATTCTGTACCAAATTCTTTTCAGTCTGGCTGGGGAACCTTCTGACTCTGCCCCTCTTCATCCCAGTACTCTTTCTGTCTCAGGCTGCCTTGCCCAGTCTCTTCCTGCCCAGCTATTGGCCAATCAACTTTTTATTAACAATGAGACCAATACATATTTACAATGTACAGAAAGATTATTCCACAGACTGACTGATAGATAGATAGATGATAGATAGATAGATAGATAGATAGATAGATAGATAGATACATACATACATACATACATACATACATACATACGTAGGTAGATGGATGAATGGATACATAGATAGATTAGATAGATAGATAGATAGATAGATAGATAGATAGATAGATAGATAGATGGGTGGATGATATGTAGATAGATAGATAGATAGATAGATAGATAGATAGATAGATAGATAGATGATAGAGAAATAGATATAGTTGTGTAAAGATGCAGGGCATGGAAGCATATGGAATGGAAGAAACAAATGAGGAAGAGGAACAGAGGGAGCAAGAGAGGGAATATGGAGAGGGTCAGCTAAAACCAAGAACAAATTCAAGGGTCATATGGAAATATAATACATTAGAAGCTTCACAAAATTCATAAATATATAAAGTCAGTGTAAGAGAAATCAACACAGGAGGCATGATGATTCAAACTAGACACCTCTTGTTACCAAATGAGGCTTCCAGTATTGGGAATGGTTTGTCTAATCAAGTTTTTGGCCAAACAGATTCCATGGGAATCCCAAAACAACCCACACTATTGCCAAAGCTGTGGGATACTATCCACAAACTGATGTGAGGTCCTATTACTGAAAACAACACCTACACAAGTAATTGATCATGGAGAAGTCAAGCTGGTGCCTGCCTAGAACCTTGCCACTACAAACTAGTGTTCCCAGTAGTGGAAGGTACTCTGCAGGCTACCAAAGGAGAAAGGTAAACACCAATCCATCTACAAATCCTTCAATCTATGGTGGTGACCTGACTGCAAGATAGTGTGGTCCAATAGTGGCATAAAGCTTTCAGTAATAATCAACCAATATTTGATTTGATTCCATGTGAGATTGTGTGTGTTTCTGCATCTATACATTTCCTGTGCTTTATCTTTGGCTCTTTTTCTTTTTTTTTTTTTTTTGTCCTATTCCATTTTTGTTTGTTTTTCTGATTTTATTTTATTGATATTCTTTGGATGACCTTTTTTATTTCTAACAAAAGACAGAAAAAGTGGGGATTTGGTGGGAAAAGAGGTAGGGAAGAGCTCAGAATAATTAGAGGAAAGGAAACTGTAATCAGAATACATTGTGTTGTTGAATAATAGCTTAAGATGTGTTGCAGTCATTTGCTGTGGAATATTTGTTTAATGATGCAAAGATGTATGGCATTCTTTTATGTTGCATTTGTTTATCACTGTAACACTGTGTTATTTTGCCTGTCTAAAACATCTGATTGGTCTAATAAAGAGCTTGAATAGCCAGTATCTAGGCAGGGGAGAGAAATAGGTGAAGTTGGCCGGCAGAGAGGGAAAAAAAGAAGCTAGAGAAGAGTGAGGAGTAAGAAAAGGAGGAGAGGACGATGCCAGGGGCCAGCCACCCAGCCACCCAGCCACCCAACCACACAGCCAGCCATGGGGTGAGAAGGAAAGAAAGATATTTGGAATAATAAAAAAAGGTAAAAAGCCCAGAGGCAAAATGTAGTTAAAGAGAAATGGGATAATTTAAGTTAGAAAAACTGGCTAGAAACAAGCCAAGCTAAGGCAAGGCATTCACAAGTAAGAATAAGTCTGTTTACTTATTTTAGAGGTGGGTGGCAGGTACTCAATGAGTTTTAAAAGAATACAGTATTGGAATTAAAAATGTATTTTCAATAAAACATAGATCAAAAATAGAAAGAACTGTATAATCTATTTGCTGTGGATTCAGGTGCTCCCTCTCCATCCATTTGCTGTGAATTCAAACATTCCCATCTCCATCCATTTGCTGTGGATTCAGGTGTCCCCTCTGTATAGATTTGCTGTGGATTCAGGTGTCCCCCTCTCTCTATAGATTTGCTGTGGATTCAGGTGTCCCCCTCTCTCTATAGATTTGCTGTGGATTCAGATGTCCCCCTCTCTCTATAGATTTGCTGTGGATTCAGGTGTCCCCCTCTCTCTATAGATTTGCTGTGGATTCAGATGTCCCCCTCTCTCTATAGATTTGCTGTGGATTCAGGTGTCCCCCTCTCTCTATAGATTTGCTGTGGATTCAGGTGTCCCCCTCTCTCTATAGATTTGCTATGGATTCAGGTGTTCCCTCCCTAGCTCATTGCTATAATTTCAAGTACTCCCTTCTCTATTTTCTTCCTTTTCTTCTCTATCTTCCATTTACACAGATTGGCATTTTCTAAACTATAAAGTTATAAGAGCACTAAAACACTGTGACTTGATTCAGCCCCTAGCAAGTAAACTGTTGTTCATGCACAGACCCTGTACTTTCAGTGATCAAGATTGACTAAGAAGCCAAATTTTCATTTCAGATTGGAAATCAGGGGGAAAGCTGATTATCTCCATCCCCATCTCACACTCTGAGACATTTAGCCACTTAGTCATTTCTAGAAGAAAATCCATTTATAATTGTTAAAATTGCCACTCAGTTTTATTCACTACTACCCTTTTAAGTGGCAGCGTCATTTGATCCTGACTCCAAATCTTGAATTAATTCCAATAGCAATTTTGAATACGTGTTTAATACCAGGATCAAGGGTTAAGGATTCAGCTCTCATTTCACGGAATCTTCTCATGGTATCTCAGAAATCATCGCCCTCTGGGACAGACACCTAGATAGACTGAAACAATTCCTATGAAGGGCTGCTTTGCATCGACTTCAGTTTTAACTACTAATCAGGAAAACCTAATTAGATGTCCTATTTTCTTATTCTTCAATTTCTGAAAGAAGAAGCTTAAAAAGAATTCTTCCTCACTGTTTCTAATTATCAAGTCTGGTTATACAGCAGACACAAAATTTGGGTGTTGATTTCCCTGACATCTCTAGCTAAATTTTTCAGGTGGAAAAAAAAAAAAAGATTTAAAAATTTAGTTATTTGTAATAAAATTATGTTAGCTCTACTTGACTAGATTGCTTTAGAACTAAAGCTTTGAAACCTGTCACAGGTCTTAAAAATAAAATTGCTTGAGTAGCTGAGGAGAACTGTATTAAAATGCAAATTTCCAGCTGTTAATATTTCTTGAAAAACCAATAATCCCTCAAGGCCACCAATATGTCATAATACTTAATGGAAAAATATCCCTTAGGCAGAATGGCCTTTCTAAGTTGACTTTTGATTAAACTTAAAATATTGTATGGCAAAAAAATTTTAAATGAAATATAAATATAGGACCCAACTGAAATACCATCCAATATGCAATGAGGTGTAAAAGAAGAGCAGTTTTCATTCTACATCACTAATTTGTGACTAGTGCACCATGCTTAAAATTTAGCCAATAACTGTATATAAATTATACAACTCTTCTATCACAGTTCAGTAATTGTATACTTGTATTTATACATGTTTCTGTAAAAAGCAAAAGTTCAATTTTGAAACTCTTCAGGAGAATCATGTTGCCAAAATACACTCATTAGGTCAGTTGGCAGAAGATATACAAATGATAACTATACACCATAATTAAAGAGCTGTAGTTTTAAAGGGTCCCTAGACAGTAATTGCAATGTAAACAATGATGGTTTGTGAAGATTTTGGATATTCAAGTCTTAGACAGGATTTTCAACAACTGAAGTCCAATATTTTTCTAAATTTTAATCAAATCTAAAATTCAAATATTCCTGTTATCACTATTAAGATAATAAGTGAAACAATATCCTATGAAAAGATGACATTTCAAAGCATTCTTTGAGTCTTTTATGAAGTAGATCCGAGATCTCTTTGGTTTTAAATATCTTTGGTTGAAACCTAAGAAGTTCAGGACTGGAGAAATAGCTCCTTGGTAAAGGTGTTTGCTGCCAAGCTTGAAGATGTGAATTCAACCCCTGAGCCCCACATGGTAGAAGGAAAGAACTGACTCCCGCAAGTTGTATTCTCACCTCCACACACAAGCCATACACACACACACACACACACACACACACACACACACACACACACACACACACACACACTATACATTTAAACACTTAATCTTTAAAAAATTTTAGGGAAATTGTTTAGTCCAATTTTTCTGATCTTTACTACAAAGTATATAGATACCAATATAATTTATTCTACCATCCAAGTGTCTTTAGTGCTGTGGAATGTCATTCTGTATTCTGTGAATGTGTGTTGCTCTGATTGATTGATAAATAAAACGCTGATTGGCAAGTAGCCAGACAGGAAGTATAGATGGGACAAGAAGATGAGCAGAATTCTGGGAAGAGGAAGGCTGAGTCAGGAGTTGCCAGCCAGACACAGAGGAAACAAGATGACAAAGCAGAACTGAGAAAGGTACCAATCCATGTGACTAAACATAGATAAGAATTATGGGTTAATTTAAGTTAAAGAGCTAGTCAGGAATAAGCCTGAGCTAATGGCCAAGCAGTTATAATTCATATAAGCCTCTGTGTGTTTACTTGGGGGATGCGAGTGGGAGAGATTTGTCCTGACTGCCAGCCAGCTGGGACACAGGAAAACTTCCAATTACACTTTAGTCATATAATTGTATATCAGTTTCCTCCAGTATTGAAACATCTCAATCCTGCATGGATGCCAATTAAGACAGAAAGAAACAACTCAAAATAGCTTCAGGAAGTCTCTGAAATTGACCAGATTCACTAAACTCCTCCCTCCCCAAAGTAAACAGTAAAAGGCTGTTGAGAGTCACTTTCAGATAAGTGAACCTGCAAAAACAAAATGACTCTCAGATAAGGCCAGTGCCCTGGAAAAATCAAAGACCAACCAAGTATACTGAAAGAGGAAAAGAGCAGCAAAACTGCCTAGGAGAGGTTCAGACCAACTGAGCTACCAGCAAAGAAACCTCTCCTAACTGTTGCGCTGCCTGCCAGTTGTGCAGTGTGTTCTAGGTGTCCAGGCTTTGTGAGCTATCACCTGTGCTGGGTGGGCTTTGGTGATGCAGCTGTCTGAATCGCTTCTGTTCTTATAAGTAACTCTTCACTCATATTCCTGTAAATAATCCCATGAAAACTCACTGGTTCACCAGGGTAGATTTTGGTGGTTTGTATACTTTAGTCTGTAGTGGGATCCCTATCTGATATGAATAAATGATTGTTGTGTCTTCCCAGAAAAAATTAGTCACACAACATATATCAACTGCCACTACTTTTGTTTCTCAGTGTTATTCATCTCTTAGCTAATGGCAAGGGTGAGCAGTTTGCCTCAGGAGACAATGTGTATGTCTCTGTGTTTGATCAGTGAGAATTTGCAATCTATACTATGACAGACAATCTCAAAGTTGTAGCTAAATATATGTGGTCTGAAATTTGAAATAAATAAATTCCCACCCCTAGGAATTTCAGAGACTATTTCCATTAGGTCTCACCAGCATGGTTGCTAAAACATGAGCTAAACAAGGATGGCATCAACAGACAGGCTAACATGGAAGTGGAAAAGCTCATGAGGCCTCAACTCTAGACAAAGAACTACAGGCAAATAAGAAATGCCAAGAGATAGAGAAATATTCTTGCTGGAGAAGAATATACCAATTGTTTATCTTATATCAAATGTTTAGCTCTGAAATCACACATGCAAGTAACATTATACAGACTAAGAATGGTATATTTATGTATTTAGACACACACAAGCACATGCATACATACACACACATGCACACACACACACACAAACACACACACAGGTGAGGACACTTAATGAAAAGAGAAAAGGGCTATATGGGATATGGGAGGTTCTGTGGGCAAGAAAGAGAAGAGGGAAATCATTTAAATATTATCTCAAAGAAATAAAAGCTATAATTTAATAATAAATAAGTTAATATGTCACTAGATCTGAAATACTCTGCTAAGTAAGGCAGAGATGCTCTTCATGGTTTAAAAAAAGTCTGCATAAAATCCAAAGCTTATCATATAATTTAATCAGCCCTAAGTTTGGTCAAATGAACATGTTTTATCACTTAACGATAAATAGGATGAACTTGAAAACCTGCCTTGTCTGACCCTTACTCCTCTCATTTGTTTTATAAAACTTTTTATGTCTTCTAAATTGAGAAAATTGCAAACAACTGAACGGAAATAATAAATCAGAAAATATAAGACCTTTGACATTTATATATGTAATACATTTATTTATTAAATTAAATTATAACTAATATACGATGGGTTCTTAACTTTCCAAGTTTGTTTGGAGAAGACAAACAGCAAATAAAATAATTTAGTCTGAAATCATTCAAAATTATCAAGTTAAAATGCTTATGAATATTAAGGGCTGGCAATATAATTCACTGATGGAACACTTGCTCAGAATATGCAAGCATTGGATTCAAGCCTCAAGATCTCAAAAGAAAAAAGGAAAACAAAACTTTGTGAATATTACAATTATGATTTCTCACTGCATATTCAAATTAAAAATAATGATCTCTAACTGCAAAATTGTTAAGGAAGTACATGTGTAGGTAATCAGAGCATATAAAATATTCTATTTCTTGAGCTAAGATATACTTAGTATAGTTAAGATTTCCCCTTTTTCTGAGCTAAGATATACTTAGTAGTTAAGATTTCCCCTTTTTCTGATGGATATTCATGCACTTTGGAAATGATTTATAGCTTTAAGCAGTTCACAAATTTGCTCTAATTTTTCCTTTATGGTATGCAAAGTGGCCAATGAAGTCAGAGACTGAATATAATAGAGCAGTCTGACTTTGTGTTTAGCAGCAAAAAGAGTTAGGAAAATTGGGTTTCCATACAGAGAAGTAAGCTCAAACAATTTCTCCTTCCATATGCAAACACTGACTTAAGATGCATCTCAGAAATAAATATAAAAGTTAATTAGGCAGTTTTGCAGCATGGTAGCTCTTCTTCGACCTGTGAAGGTTTACAGTTGCTCCCATTCATAGATAAGTCTGGAGAACACTTTGTAACTTCTGGGAAAAGTTCAGTTTCTACTTTGATCACTGCAATTGAACACCCTTGATGGTCGAGGTACTGGGGAAGAAGGCCAACTATTTTGAGGACACTATGGTACACCAAAACAAAAATACCTACAGCATAGTCACATTATAGTACCAGGTAAGCCTAGACTTTAAATTGTCTCATCCTTGTGTCAAACCTCCGTGTTTATAATTCCTAGTAGTTCAACCTATTCATTATATTTTTCCAGTCTGTGATCCCAAATACTGTGAGACAAGTTATGACCACTATGACCAACCAATAAGTTCATGTTCCTTAGAATCCATCCTGAGAATAACAGTATTTTTTTCAGATAGCAGTAGATTTGAGATGGTTCATTACACAGCAATAGAGAGCTAGAATAAATATACAAATTTTATACATAAACACACATACACATGCACTCACATATACATTCACACATATACATATATCCTTGTTCATAAAGTAAATAGAAATGTCTTCTTTTCCAAATGGAAGTAAATTGCCAATGCTTCAAAATTTCATAACCTGTGTAGAGCAAGTTCTAAATATGATAGAATTGTAAGGTTATTTAGCTTTATTATCCCCTTAGATAAATGTACTTTAAAATAATTTTTATAGAGCCTGAGAAAATATACCACAGTACTTTAGTTAAATACTTGTCATTTCTCTCTCATACCTAGGAAGTTTAGAGAGTCTCCCCCTTTGAAAGTTGAAAACAGGCCGGGCGTTGGTGGCGCATGCCTTTAGTCCCAGCACTCGGGAGGCAGAGGCAGGCAGATCTCTGTGAGTTCGAGGCCAGCCTGGGCTACCAAGTGAGCTCCAGGAAAGGCGCAAAGCTACACACAGAAACCCTGTCTCAAAAAAACCAAAAAAAGAAAAAAAAAAAAAGAAAGTTGAAAACAGAACTCGGTAACAATTGTTCTGCTCTCTGCTTCTATGGGCAAGGTGTTGAGGAAGACACTGAACAATGGCTACTAAGGTAAGTGTAAGCGGTTCCAGTGTGCATCCAGGAGTAATAACAGGTAACAATAATGTACTGTGTAGATCAAAACTAGGAGAGTGGACATGGTGATGCGTACCTTTAATCACAGCACTAAGGAGGCAGCGACAGGATCTCTGTAATTTCAAGATCAACTTGATGTACACAGAGAGTTTCAGGCCAGTGAGAGTTACATAGTGAGACCCTGTCATACAAGGAAAGAAAAAAACAGCTAGGAGAAAGGACTTTGATTCTCAGCACCCACATGGCAGCTCACAACTGTCTATAGCTATGGTTCAAGGGGATCTGGCACCCTCCTCACCCAAGCATGCATGAAGGTAAAACACTGATGCACATAAAATAAAAATAAATTATTTAAACAAGAAATCTTAAATATTGAATGTTTCAGGAGATAGAGAAACATAGTATTGCTTAAACATTAAACAATGATGTATGTACTGAAATACCAAATGATACCCAAGAATTCTATAATTTTTTTAGTGTTATATATCAGTTCAAAAAAAATTTTTTTTGCTTTGACCTAACAGAATATACCTAATTGTTTAAAATACTCTTATTTGCCAGGCAGTGATGGCTCCTACCTTTAATCCCAGCACCCAGGAGAAAGAGCCAGATGGATCTCTGTGAGTTCGAAGCCAGCCTGGTCTACTGAGCAAGCTCCAGGACAGGCACCAAAACACAGAGAAACCCTGTCTCAAAAACAACAACAACAACAAAAAATACTCTAATTTGGATTTCATGAAGTTTATCTCTATTTTAAGAAAAAAATTATAAATTCTAGAAGTGATTCTTTATTTATTAGTATTGACTTAATCCCCAATAAGTAGTCATTTTCTCTGTTTTAATATACAATAAGCACTGTGTCCATATTTGTAGAATCTTCAATAGAATCCAAAGTATTTTTGCTAAGATTCCAGATTTTTTTTACCCACTTCTTGTCCCCTGCAAAAAAAAAAGTAAGTTTTATGGCCAATGCTAAGGGATAGAAAGTTTTAGTAAAAATATAGTGAACAATTTGCTATACAACCAAGATATTCAAATTTATTTGCTGTTGTACACTGAATTTATGATTCCTAAATTCTCCTACTTTTGTCTTTCAATTGCTTCTTCCTATCATTTATTACATGTCAATCGTACCATAAACATACAATTTGAAATTCCATAAAAAGACTCAATAAAAGAAAAATAACAGTTAAATCTCAAATATGTATCTAGGAACATTTTCAAATAGAAGTAGACATATGCTCTGCCAAAGAATGATGTAGTTTTGATGTCGTGGCCATTTTAGGTGAAGATTTTAGAAATAAGAGAATATAAAAGAGGGGGAAAAGATTGAACAGAAAATGAATTTCTTTTTTAAGACATACAGCTGGCCAGGAAAAGATAAGGATGGGAAAGGCTTAGGGAAGGGTAGGGTCTGCACTTCAGTTCCTCCCCTGCCTTGGAGCTGTTCAGTTATTTGTTGACCATAATTTGTGTGTTGAGTTTTGTTTTATTTAAGTAGGAACTATGTCTTAAATATCATGATGTTGCATTTCCAAGTAAAGATTTAGATGATAAAGTCCATCTAATTAATTATTACAGATCTCTAAATGCCCAGGAATAGTCCCCTCATTGTGAGGTGAAAACTTGGTCCATCATGATCTTGTTGTTGCCTCTGTAATTCACTTCCAAGTAATGGATTGGCTTCTCTAGGAGTAGGTTATCACATTGAAAAAATACATTCTGTAATCTTTACACCACCTTCTAATAGAGAAAAATAGCAAGCCTCCCCCAAAGCCCTGCACAGTGCAGCCTACTCTGAACACTTTCCAGTGCCGACATTATTTTGCAGTATTATGTTTGCTACAAGCTGAGTTGCTGATTTTTCAGCTCTCTTACAAAATATTTCTTTTTCCTTTTTCTGATCTTCTACCTTGCTGGGCAGTTGCATGCCTAGCAGGATTCTTTAGTCCCAAACTAATTGGCAGAAATCCTCCTGGGAAGATGGATTTCCAGCATTCTAACATCTTAGACTATGTCTGTGATCTTGCCTATGGAAAGGCTGTTGGACATAAGCAACTCAGTGCTCAGTTTGTCAAATGACATAATTAATGGGGAACTAGAATTTTATTGTCATATTTTTTCCTAGAGCACCCCTGGTGTTTGCATATTAGCAACTGAATGAATTTCATTATTTTTCTGAATTTATTATTATTATGTTCAGAGCACTTAATCTTTTTTATACATTCGAACTAGAATACCATTCTTCTATTTTCCAAATTGTTCTCACAGAGATTATGTGCTCTCAAAGTCATATTAACTACTAGACCAAGGGATAAAGTTTGTTTTTTCCTAATTAATTCAATTTGCTTATGCATATTTGCTCTGCCTACATATTTTTTTCTTCCCCTAAGCCTGGTAATACCTCTGCAAAAAGAAATTAGAACTAAGAAAGAAAAAAGAAAGAATGTGTGTCTAAATTCTTGTGCTCCAAAGTTAAGAACTGACAACCTTCCATCATCCCTTAAGCTCATTGGCTGTTAAGTTTAAAAAAAAAAAAAAAAAAAGCGAACAGTTCAGTTTTGTGATGTCAAGAGAGGCTCTTAGATATACATTAGATAGGATTATAGAGTTGTAGTACACTTTTGTCATACCTCAGGTTGCACAGGAACCAGTACTGAATGAGGAGCTTGATTACATGATCCTTTTATAATGTTCTCTTAATTTGCCTCTATAGTCTACTCTGGCATTTGGTTTTTCTTCCTTTTTTTTTTAAACAAACTTTGGAACAAAGAAGTGGCTCAGTGGGTAAAGAAGATGGCAGCCAAGCGTGATAGCTTAAGTTTGATTCCCAGAACTTACTTGGTTGAAGTAGAGAATCAAATCAAGCTCTTCTCTGACCTCTACGTGAGTGCTCTGTAACATGAGCATCTACACACACACACACACACACACACACACACACACACACACAAACTCATCCTGAAAAAAATAAACTTTATGTTTTCATAAAGTATTCCTAAGAAAAAATTCTATGGAATTACAAATGTGACTGATATAAATATGACTGTACCTCAGATATTTATATCAAACATTCAACAGGTCAAGGCATCATTTTTAGTAAGGTATCTAAATAAGGTTTTCTCAGAATCAAAATGAGTGCTTATTGCACAAATTTTATCTAGAGATTACTAAACATACAGAAATGAAATATTTTGAGAAACACTTGACCTTTTATTTTATAATCAATAAACTTTAATTTATTAAGTTTTTCAAAACCCCATTCTTAAAGAAAATCACAAGACCTCTTTTCTCAATTTACTCATTGAATTCTTCTATAAAAATGATTCAAGATTAACAGAACACCACAACTATTGAAAAGTAAGTAGGTCTTAATTTATATTAGCATAGCACAGTTCTTATTCCTACATCAAAGAACCATTTCACATCTGCTTCTTTAAAAGACTGAGTTTAAGCAACAATAATCAATATCATTATTTGGAATCACTATTTTTAGAATAACTTATTCCTGATCATGGAGTTAGGTTTAAGAGGAAGGAAGAAATAAAATAATTTGCAGTCAGAAGATCCTACTGTTTGCTCTAACTTACATACATATCTGGAAGAGGCTGGTAAATATTGGATATTTCCTAAGTATGATTTTATTCAAAGTAATCCATCATAAAAAACAAAGAGAATAAAAAGAGATCACTTTACGATATGATTTTACTAGTGTGACAGTAAAGAAAACATTATAAATCATTTACCCTGGGTGTAGGTCATTAAAAGAACAAAATCATTGAACTATTGTTGCTTGAGATAACACTGCTTGAGATTAAAGGCTACCTCATTTTTTCACTCTTGTCTTTTTCAAAAAGCAATGCCATTTGAACAACAAAAACCCCACAGATATTCTGAAATGTTTTTCATGGAGGAAAGAACTAACATAACCTTTAAATTGCCATTCCCCAGGCTTCTAGTTATGAAAGCTGGCACCCAATGCCAAAGGCTGGCTCCCAGAGAAAGGTAAAATCAGCTTTTTCTGCTGGGACACTGTAGCTGATTTATTTCTTTGTGAGGTTCAATCAAAAATTTCTCTCTAGAAGCTTCATTTTTAAAACCAAATTGCTTCTCAGTAATGGTTTGTTTTCTAACACAAGTCATCAGTTAATGGTAACGTACACTCCTTGATGAAGAAAGGGATGCTAGATAGAAAGCAAGTCCTTTGATAAAGTTATTTGGCAGATACTGCTGGCCAAAGCCATCCACTGCTGAAGCTCCTGTCACTGATTTACCAGTCCACTAAGTGTGCAGCACAAAAGCAGGGAAGAGAATAGTAAGTATTTGTCTTGGTAGAGTCCATTCAGTGTTCCTCATTTCTATTTGCTCTCCTGGAGAGCAGGACAAACAGCATGAAGTAGCTGAAACAGGACCAGAATGGGGGCTGTGAATCTTGTTATTTGAAATTAGATATGTGATTACAACAAAATCAAGATTATATTGATGATAAGTATGTATTAAGTAGAGTAAACTAAAATTCAGCCAAGGTCTCTAGGTTGAAATTCATAAAACCAATTGTTTCCTGAAGATTTAAATCTCTAACTCTGGGAACTCACCTTAATACTTAATTTGGTCAAGTCCTTGATTATTTAACTTCACATTTACTGAATATCTGATTAAATGAAATTCTTGATATATGACCTGGATGTAGTCATGAAAGTTAAGAATTAATGAGTGCTATTTAGACAGGATCCCTAGAACAATACAGGGAAGTAAGTCAATTCCCTGATTCTTGAACAAGGCTGATCACCACCAGTATATGTATTGTATAACTTCTATTACTACACAAATTTTGGTCATTTTCAGTGCTTCTGGTGAAGTGTCTGTACTTTAACTGATATCTGGACTTGGAACTTAACATCTTCCTAAGGTCACAGCAATATTCTCTGAGACCAAGAAACTGTGAGTAGGTTTTATAGTCCCCTGACAATGAAGATGGCCACTTCTCGGTAGCCAGCCTGCTTGTTCTTATTTCCCTTTCACTCCAGTAGGTCCATATTTTTAAGTTAGCAGTATCCAGGATGCTCATTATTTTCTAACTGATCCTCTTCACAGTCGTCCAGAGCAACAAAGTCATTCTAACCCTGCCTAAAACAGAAAAAGAAACACCACCACTATCAACACAAAGAACTGGCCATTGTAATGTTAGCAAGCATTATAAAACACAGCTCTTTAAGAAACATGAAGATTAAGGCAGCAAAAGCGTCACCACCACCATAAAACTAAGTGATTGCTGAGACAGGTGTGCAGAAGATGAGAACTGTTACCAAAGTAAGGATGGCATTTTAAACTGTGTTATGGTGTCAGTAGCACATGCATTAGGTTTTATTTCTCAGAATATAGAATATATGTCAGTATCATGGTTAATCTTACATGTCAACTTAACTGAGCCACAAGATGTACAGCTTCTGATTAAATAATATTCCTGAGTGTGTCTGTGAGAATATTTCCAGGAGAGATTAGCATTTAAATGGATGGACTCAAGAAAGCAGATGGCCTCCTCCAGTGTGGGTGAGCATCTTGCAGCTCTCTGAGGACCTGAAGAAAACAGATAGTGGGAGGCTGAACTGGCTTTTCCCCACCTGGCTGGGTTGGATAACATCCCTCTCCCCCTGCACTTGGCATTCCTGTAATCGGGCTTTGAAACAATGGAATCTATACCATCTGCTCTCCACCTCACAGGCTGTATGAACTACATGATCACATTTTCTGAGTCTCCAGCTTTCTTGCTGTTTTTTTTTTTTCCCCATAATCATGCAAGCCAATATCTTATGTAGAGGGGGAGGCAGAGTTTATTTGATACAGCTATTCATTTAGTGTCGAGATGCTAAGCAAAAAGGCAGCTGTGTTCAGCCTCTTATCAGCGGTCTCATTCTCTCCTTCTCACCATCACACTCAGCTTTCCAGTTATTGGAAAATGGACTCAATGATGAGCAGAGAACATCCAATGTGTTCATTTGATGTCACATTTCTTCTTTTAAACTCTATTGGGTTTTTGAAATCATTTTAATAGTCTCTCATGAAACTATTTGAATGTTTTTGCTTTATTAATAATATTTTTTTACCTTTACTAAGGTAAATTCTTAACAAGTCTGGATGCATACTTTCATAAATAATTGTCAATCCCAGAAGAATGGAGAACATCACTTAAGGACCCAAATTAAGTTCATACTGGGCACATATGTGCAGTGAAATTTGCAAAGTGTGCACTGGCATTTTAGGCAAAGGAGGAAATTACACTTTTTAAAACGCGATGATGGGGATTATTAAATGATATGAATGTATCTCTGCCTCTTCACACTCGAACTGTCTTCCCTGTTATTTTAAGTGAATTGTTTTGCTAACTCTTGTCAGGGTTACTCAAGCTGAGCTAATGTTGCACTGATATTTCGACTCAGCACAGCAGATATTTGATCTCTTCTCATATGTGCAAACATCTATTTGAATCGTGGGATTTGCTTCTTTTCTTCAACAAAGTATTTCTAAATTTAGATAGTAAGAAGCACATATTAGTTCATTCTCATTAATGGAGAGAAGAAAGGATACTATTAAATTATTTAAATTATGACTATTTGAATTATGATTAATACCAATGCTATGTAGTCTAATCTTATGAAGTACTTTAATAATTATAGTCAAATTGGGGAAAACAGTGTGTTTTGTGCATTTTCTTCAAATACTGAGTTCTGCATAATTCTTTTCTACAGGGCACACTCCTTAGCACGCTCTGTATTTGTTCTTTGAAGACAGAGCACCTTTCCCACTGAGGTTCTGGCGGTGTATTTTTCCAGTTATTCTTTATTTCTTGTTTTGTCCATTAATCCCCTCCCCAATCTCAGATCAAGCTAAACAGTATTTCTTCCATGTTCTTTGTGGGGCTGTGTTAGTGTTCTCCAGAGTCTTAGGCAAACCACGTGTCTCCATAGAATATGCTTATCTAAAGAATTAGGTTGGAAGACTATGAGAGTTGATAAGTCTGAAATTTGCAAGGCAAGTTGACACTAAACAGAACCAGAAAAGAATGAATATTGTGGCCTTGAGTCCAAAGGCTGTCTGGACATAGGGCATGTCCTTACTTAGGAGTTTAGGCTTGGCTGCTGTTATTGTTTTGTCCATTGAGAACTTTACCTGGATTCACCCACACATGGATGATAATCTACTTAACGTCTGTTTATTTAAATGTAAACTTCATCTAAAGAAATACTTTCAGCTGGGCGTTGGTGGCGCACGCCTTTAATCCCAGCACTCGGGAGGCAGAGCCAGGCGGATCTCTGTGAGTTCGAGACCAGCCTGGGCTACCAAGTGAGCTCCTGGAAAGGCGCAAAGCTACACGGAGAAACCCTGTCTCAAAAAACCAAAAAAAAAAAAAAAAAGAAATACTTTCACTGCAACATGTAGACTAGCACTTGATTGGACCAGTGGGATTCTGGAGTATAGTCATTTGTTACTTGTGATTAAGTATCACTGGTTGACAGTTCTCCAATCAAAAGGATGTCCGAGGCTATGTGCTGAATGCTTTTTTATTCCCAGTGTCACTTTTCTTTATAGCGCCTCTACTAATTTTAATTCAACAATGTTTTATAATTTCTCATTTAATTTCTTCTACCATTTCCTGAAAATTGAATTTAAAAAAATGCTTGCTTATGGTTCAATCCTTAGAAATACTTAGTCATTTGTTAAAGGAATTTTCTATTATGCTCTTATAGTAAATATTTAATTAAAAAAAAAAAGCATAGTGACTTCATTCTAAAAATCAGTAACAGAAACAAATAGATAAACAAGCAGTTTTAATATAGTCTGCAAAGTGGTTTGTGGTTCTATGACAGCAAGAAGAGAAACAGAATCTCACTTGCAGGTTTTAGGAGACATTCTTGGAAATGGTAGTTGTTTGAAACACCAAAGGGGAATACAAGCTATCAAGCAATGTTGCACGAAAGAGAATAAAATATATCTTACAGGTAATACCAGCCATGTTCATGAAATTTTAGATGACTACATGGAAAGAGCATATTAGAAGCAAGCAGAATGGCTACAGAGACAGCAAGTGAAAACAAAACAAAAACAAGATTAAAGTCAGTTACTAGAATCTATTAAATATCTAAGTGCTAAGTTTATTTTACAAACATTACTACTTATTCCTAAGGGGATATTACCAACCTATTTTTAGATTAAAACAAAAAAAAAATGGATGAAGTTTCACAGGCTGTTTCATGTTTGAAACCACAGATATGAGAAATCATATCTTTCCTACTGAAATAAATTACCTCATTATTGCCCTGCTGGGGAAATAGTGGTTATCTGGTGTTCAAGCACTAATACTTTCTCACAGCCCCACCTAACATTTAATCAGGCCAGACCAGATTAAGATTTCAAATGAGACAGAAACTGTCTTTTTTTTTAAGACATAATAATTTAACACTTTGTACTGATGAATTTTTTTAAGCTGCTAATGAATCATGATGTCATTAACCACCATTACCCACAATTACTAAATTTATGGTAGATAACTCAAAGCACAGTGCCCAAATGGACTTGATTACTCATTTGTGACCTTGTTTCCAGGACTGGGGACCAAAGTCAGGGACAGGCACACCAGGCAAGTGCTCCTCTACTGAACTACATCCCATACCTAGAAACAAGTTTATGTATTTTCAGCAATATCCTCATATGCTGTCCCCTCATGACTCAGGGGCTGTTCTCATGCAAGGTTAGTATAGTGCTCTTCTGGTTCATTAAAATACCTGCTACAAAATAGGCTAATGTTTTTGCAGTTTGCCTACATTATTCTTTTCACAGTCTAGAAATTTCATATTGGCATTCTCAATGATCATAGTAGTAAATAGTCATATAATCAGTGAAACAAAACTTTAATCATCCCCAAAATTTATCTTAGTGTATGCATTGTATGGGATGACATAAATCAAATGCTTTTCTAAATGTATAATTTTAGATCTTAACAATATTCTCATCTGAAAAATTAAACAATATTTATATATTTCATTTAAAAATATCTTTGTAGTTCTTTAGGCAACCATTTAATTGACAAAGTAATTCATTTCAAAGTCCATATCAGACCGGGGGCTAGGTAATTAAGATACAAAGACTAAAGAAACATAATTGAATTCAAGGGAAACTGGTACACTAAACACATTAATTTATTTCTATCTATTTGTATTGCATAGCCCCTAGTAAAAATCAGTTAATTCATGTTAGAATTAATGTAGCTTAATGTACTGACAAGGCTTAAAATTAAAAATGAAATGTTCATTTGAGAATCAATATAAGAATCTATAGAAATTCCTGGTCTCATTTTCACTTACAAAAACCCAAACATAATTCCAAGATGTAAAATTCAGACAAGAATGTGGTAAGAGAATATGTAAGTCTTATGAATATTGATATGTGAAAATCCTCAACAATAATTCTAGTAATCCAAATACAACAACCTGTTAAAACAATTACATATTATGATAAAGTGGGATTTATTCCTGGAATATGTACAAGGTTCAACATACAAATTCCTCAGTGTAATACATCATAATCACAGAATGAAGAAAAATCAGCATAATTAATATGGAACTAAACTTTGCCATGTTCATCTTAACCAAAAATAGAAAAGCTTGGGGGAAAGCCCACAGAATAATAAATTTAATAAAAGATTTTAAGATCTTGACAGAATAAAACAACAAAACACTAATCATAAAGGCTGAAGTAATTCTTAATGAATGGAGGTATGTATTTATGTATTGGAAAATTATATGTTCTAACTCCCCTGAAATGCTTAGATTCCACACAAAACTCGAGGTTTAGGAGGATTGGTCACATCTAATGCTACACACGAGCTTTATCAACATTGGTCAGTACCCTCTTAAGACAGTTGCAGAAATAAAACAGTAAGATACTAAGAAGTAAAATTAGAGTCTTGAAGTCATGCTGCAATGATAATACACAAGTCAAAGAAACACAAGAAAGCCAAGGACTCTCTTACTTAGAGACTTGTAACTAAATGTAAAGCAGGAACTACAGCAGTGAGGGAGAAAGTGGCTCTCAATAAACATGTTAGTGCAAATACAAACCCATGTGAGAGAAGAACACTGACACTTGACTGACTTCAACCACACAACACTTTTTGTGAGGGCTGCATCCTCACAAAAAAAATGAGATACATCATCATTCTTTTTTTTTTTTTTTTGGTTTTTCGAGACAGGGTTTCTCTGTGTAGCTTTGCGCCTTTCCTGGAGCTCACTTGGTAGCCCAGGCTGGCCTCGAACTCACAGAGATCCGCCTGGCTCTGCCTCCCGAGTGCTGGGATTAAAGGCGTGCGCCACCAACGCCCGGCCACATCATCATTCTTAACAGAAAATATTAAAAAATAAATTAAACAGAAGTCAGGAAAAAATATCCACATGAACTTAGGATGGTATATATTTCTTAGAAAAACCTGAGTAGATTAAGCAGAAATGGTTGATAAACTGGACCATGTTAAAATAAAAAACTGTTTAGGCAAATATTCTATGTCAGGACAGAACAATCAGTGTAAGAAATTATAAGTGTTATGAATTTAATGGATAACAGACCCATTGAGAATATGTAACACTCTGATATGTCAAAAAGAAAAAGACAAATGATCCAGCAGCACATGGAAAAAGAATTAAAAGAAGCCAATGGTTGAGTCCAAAAGAATATGCTCAAATGGCCATCTAATGTATGAACAGATTGTCAACCTCATCAATCCTGAGAAATTCAAATTAACACCCTATAAAATAACACTACACATCTACAAGTAATGTTAAAATGTAAAGACTTGTCAATGGGACACTTACAACTATTCCCAGCATCTGGAACTCTTAGACACTGTGGTTGGCAGTGAAGTCCAGACAGACATTTTGGAAGAACTCTTTGGCAATTTCCATAAAATATGAATATATAAGTTTGAAACCAGAAATTCCAGCCTTAGATATGCTCCTTCTTCTATATAAATTTCTGTACACATAAATGCACTCACATGAAATGTACATCAGGAACAAAAATTCGTGTATATAACATAATTTGATTATATTTAGCTCTCTTACCTCTTTAACTTCCCCATCCTATTACACCCTTACACCAAAAGCACTCCCTCTTTTACTTTCCTCTCTTTTTTAAAAATTGCACATGTATATGTGATATTTGCCTTTCTGTGTCTGGTTCACATTGTCTAAAGTGGTAATTACCAATCTTACCCATTTTCCTGAAAATGTCATAATTTCATTCCTCATTTGGGTTATAATAAATTTGGGTCATTGTGAATGTATATCACATTTTCTTTTGTGTTGTTTTGTTTCGGTTTTTGTAGGATCTTCTACATGTAAGCAAGGTCTCCTTGGGTAGCTCAAGCTCATCTTCAACTCATGACCATTGCCCTGCCTCAACTTTTACAGTGCTTGGTTTGCTGGTATATGTTACTACGATGTGCCTAGTTCAAGATATATTAAAACACATAATATTCTATGTCTCCTTTCACTAGAAATTAAAAGAAAACTTGGAACCAATACCCGGTGGTGAGTGCATCCTAATACAAAGAACAACCTGCATCGGTTGCATCTCCCGACAAAGGAGTCAGTGTTGTCCTTCTGTTCAGCGCCCACTAAAGAACCCTAGCTACACTTAGTTCCTCCCTGCCACTTTCTGTCAGCTAGTTGGTGACTCAGCCTCCTGACTTCAGGTTAATTTTATTTAATCAAACAAATGTAACGTGTCTTTGCATCATTACCAAAGACAGCAGAAACAACTGACACACCTTTACACAGTTAAAATATTTCACAATAAAATTAACTTTGATTTTTTTCTCTCATTATCCCCCATTGCTCTTCTCTCCCTTCCAGTGAACCCCTTCTTCCTCCCAGCAAGCTCCTCTTCTACTTTTTCATTTTCTCTTGTATATATGTTTGCATGAGCATGGATGGAAGTTATTTGCTTGACCAAGTAAACATTGTATATTTGTTTAAATAACTAGAAAAAAAAGAAGAGTATTCCCGTATTCAGAAGTCAATTTCATTTAACATTTAACTTTGACAGGTAAGGTCTATGAAGAATTTATCCATAGCATGTTATAAGAGAAAAGAACCTGCTTTACTTTCCTTACATGCATAATGGCTTGTTTCTCCTGGCTTACTGTTGTCTTTTACCAGCCATGACCACCAGTCCAGGTATGGAGCTGCCCACAGTGGGCCGGGACCTCTCACATCAACCATCAATCAAGAAAATGCATTCCAGGATGTTCTATATATGGTAATATATTGTGTAGCCTAATAAAGCTTGTTTGAGGATCAGAGGACAGAGCCAGCCACTAGATTAGACATAGAAGCCAGACAGTGGTGGCACACACCCTTAATCCTATTATTCAGGAGGCAGAGATGTTTCTGGATCTCTGTGAGTTCAAGGCCACACTGGAAACAGAGCCAGGCAGTGGTGGCACACACCTTTAATTCCAGTACTGGGAAGTACACATGCCTTTAATCCCAGGATGTGGCATAGCTGGGTGGAGAAAGGTCTATAAGGCGTGAGGAAACAGGAACTAAAGCAGTTCAGCTGAGACCCTTTTGCGTGAGGACTCAGAGGCTTTCAGTCTGAGGATTTGTGGAAGCAGGATCTGCTGAGGAGTTGGTGAGGTGAGGTTGACTGTGGTTTGCTCTGCTTCTCTGATCTTGCAGCTTTCACCCCAATATCTGGTTCCGGGTTTTTTTGTGTTTTTTTTTTTTTTTTGTGTGTGTGTGTTTTTTATTATTACTATAAGACCATCTAAAATTCTAACAACATCCATAGGCCAACCAAGTAGAAGTATTTTTCTAAACTGAGGTTCCCTCTTTCACAATGACTTCAGCATGTCAAGTTGACATTAAACTAGCCAACACAACTTGAATACAATAACTCAGTCTTACTCTCATGTGGATCATAACTTGTTTATATCTTTGAAACTTTGATCTCTACAACAATTAAAATTTATATGTGGTAATAATATTTAAAAGGGAAAGTATCAGATATTCCCAGGTATTTATTCAATAAGCCATAATCTATCTAGTACAGTGTCTAAAATGGTACCTTTGAAAATTCAGAGCAACTGCCTCTAAATGTGTCGATGTCTTGTTTTTTGGTGGTTCACACATAGCAAAATAAACACAACACCTTGTTACCTTATATAAAACCATGGCTCATTCACTTAAATATTGAGTTTAGATGTCCAGTTAATATAGAGCAGCCAGGATTTAGCCAGCCTCAGAAAACTGGTTTCGGGAAGCATCCCTGCTGGACGCTCTCTCCCACCCTCTCAATCTTGGTTCAACCTCCATTTCCCTCCTTTCCTCTATTATGTCATCTTCTGGATCAAAAGAGATCATAACATCAATATCATAAGTACCTAAAAGGAAAAGGAAACATAGGTCCAACCTCCTGCCCCTCCCAAAACCCAATTTTATGTGATGACTTGACTAGAACCAAATTTAAATTTAGTTGTTGACATTTGCAGATGTTAGAATGATACAGATGCAGAGTATACTGATGTATTTTTGAAATAATTACAGACTTACTTTTCAGTTTGGATTCCCTCTTTTTTCATTTTCTGCATGTGTAATAACTTCCTCCTTCCTAATGCCATTGCCTACTAAATGATAAGACAAAATGGTAAATAAAAGTGTCCTTTGCAACTACCTGCAATTACTGTGTTGTGTTTGTGAGATGCTGCAGTGACTTAGCTAGGGAGACTATTTACTAAATTTCTCTAATACCACAAAGCCAACTAACAACTTCTCCTGTCTTGTTTTTTAATTGAAAATAGATTTTTTTCATACAGTATATGCTGATTATGGCTTCCCTTCCCCTAACTCCTCCTAGATCCTGTGCACTTCCTCAGTCACCGAAATCCAGTCTCTCTCTCTCTCTCTCTCTCTCTCTCTCTCTCTCTCTCTCTCTCTCTCTCTCTCTCTCATTAGACCACAAACAGAAATCTAAATAATAATGGTAATAATAATACAATAAAACCAAACCAGAATAGAACAGAAGAAACCTACAAAAGGACCAAAGAAAAAGCACAAGAAACACATACAAATAAAATCAGAAGCTATAAAATATAAGCAAAAGATCTGAAAAGTTTTTTTTAAATGCCCAGGCAATGCATTGTGGAAAAAAATCTCAAAAACAATACCACTGAATTACTTTTTTGTTGACCGTCTACTGCTGGGCATGGAGCCTGCCCTTAAATGTGGCTTGTATATCAAGTATGACTCCACTGGAGAAAACTAATTTGTCATTTGCAAACAGTTATCAATTGGAGATAACTTCTGGCTTAGAGATGGGGTTTTGTGTCTGCTCCTCTCAGCACTGGGACCCCATTTGGCTTAGACCTGTGCAGGCCCTATGAATGCTGTTGCTGGAGGGCTTCTCTCCAGGTTCCCCAAACCCCGCAGTCCCACAATCCACTTATAAAATAATCACTCAGACGCTTATATCACTTATAAACTGTATGGCCATGGCAGGCTTCTTGTTAACTGTTCTTATATCTTAAATTAACCCATTTTTATAAATCTATACCTTGCCACGTGGCTGGTGGCTTACCAGAGTCTTTACATGCTGCTTGTCCTGTCGGTGGCTGCAGTGTCTCTCCCTCAGCCTTCGGCTTCCCCGAATTCTCCTCTCTCCTTATCCCACCTACTTCATGCCTGGCCACCTACTTCCTGCCTGGTCACTGGCCATCAGTGTTTTATTTATATAGAATGATATCCACAGCAGAATGCTTCCAGTCTCTGTGAGGTCCTATGTGGGTCAATTCTGTTATGTCTAGAAGGTCTTGTTTCTTGGTGTCCATCCCCTGTGGCTTTCTCATTCTTCCTTGCCTCCTCTCCTGCAGAGCGCTCTGAACCCTAAGTGGGGGAGGGATTTGATGGCAGCATCCCTTTTAGGACTGAGTGTTCCAAGATCTCTCACTCTCTGCACATTGCCCAGTTGTAGGGTCTCTGTATTTGTTCCCATCCGTTCCAGGAGGCGCATGCAGAGGCATGCCTTCCCCCTCTGCCTCCATCCCATAGTACTCCACAGACCCTTGCAAGACCCAGCCTTCCTCTTTTACTCCAACCCCTTGTCTCAGCCACCAACACCTGGAGGCATTCTCTACTTGGGAGCCTGCTGGGCAAGTTAGCCAGGGAATCAGGCAGGCCATCTTCAACTTCCTTCCTTCCTTCTGCAGATCCCCTAGACTCAGCCCATCCTAGTAGCAGACCGCTTTCCAGGAGAGCACTTTCTGCCTCTGCCTCCATGAAGCCAGCCTTTACTAGTCTTCTATTGTTTGGAAAGCTAATGTTTAAAGGTTTTTGCTGCTATGGACCGGGACGTGAAAATATATTTTAAAAGATTCCTTCACAATGTCTTCTTTTTCAAGGCTAATGTTCTCAAGCAAACTCTATTTTTAAATACTTCAGTTAAGTATCAAAGTTACGAAGTTTTGAAGAAGACTGTCTTTTGCTTCCTTGAACATGTTTAGTTGCTGTTTGGAAATAAGGTACACTTTGAAGATAGGAAGGGGACAGCTATAGGAATCCCCAGTATCAATACAAGATGCCAGCATAGTATCACCACCGCTCAAGTGACACAACAATAAATAGCTTCTAGAAAATCTGTAAAGAATAACAGTTTATCACCGAAGTCCCTCGCATTATTGGGCTTCATTTAAAAAAAAAAAACCACACGATTTCTCATTTGATTCATGTTCTCAAGTTGCTTCTTGTCCCCAAGGGGGTCTAGCTTCTATCTATAGGAATTCAGAGGCCTAACTGAGACAGTTATGACATCAGTCTAGAACACCACCTGACTTGGCTCTGTTGCTTGTTCTAAGTAAGTCATACCTACAGAAAGCAAACAGAGAACATAAACCATAGCTGTAAAAAAGGACAACAAAAGGTCATATTCCCCATTCTACAAATATGTGGGATAGCCATAAGGGACACAGATCACAAACACTGACTCCCATGAAAACTGGAGCCTTTAGGGGTATGGTACTACATAGACTACACAGTGACAATTGTATCTCATTCTTGTCCCCTCAAGCTTTATGCAGCTCCTTTTTGCTAAAAGGTATGGATGGGTAAGAGATACTGTTCACTAGGGACAAAATTACTGGATCTTAGCTGAATGATTATGTATTTGCTTTCTTAGTTCAATCACAATAATGACATAAATATAACACTTATTTAAACCTTCATCCAATGCTTGAAAGACACAGAATCAAAAGCAGCACAGATATTAAAGAGGAAGTGGACCATCATTTTTAGCCAACAGGATAAATCAAATGCTCAAAAGCCCTGCTCAAGAGCATATATCTGAGTCATTATTATTCCTAATTAAATCCAAATTTTCTCAACTCCCACTCCAGAGTTCTTTAATTGTAAAATATGTTTCTGTTAATTTCTAGAAATTATATCCTCCCCATTACCTACTGAGCATCAACCAGAGGGTGAAAGAGAACAGATAAGAATTAGATAGCTGTATCTTGACAGGACACTAAAACACTAGGAGATAGGAGAAACTTTGATCGACTCTATAAATCATTTCATTTATGTAACTTCATCTGGGCCAAAGGCCAGCCCTGACTTTGCAGCTCTTGTTATCAGTTTGCTCCAAGTAACAGAATTGGCATAATTAAAGAAAGAAACATGCTTGAATTTATACCATTACTTTCTAAAGGAAGCATTGGCAAACTTTTTCTGTAAAGATTTAGAGTACATATTTTAGGCTTTGCAGGCCAAAGAGTTTCTGTTGCAGGAACAAAACAAGGTCATTGTATCCTGAAGACAACCAGAGACTTAAGGTGCACACATGGGTGTGTATGTGCTCTTGAACACCAGTATTTGAATTTCATATAATGTTCACTTGTCGTAAAAGATTATTCTTTAGGTGATTGTCAACTACTTTAAAATGGAAATATATCTTATAGCTCTTTAGCTATATGAGAACAGGAGTGGACCTTAGTAGATCAGCCTGTGCCATCAATAAGCATATCTAAAACATATCTAAAACATACCTAAAACATATCTAAAAACAGCTCAGTGAAACTGAGGCATAAATGAGCTTAGGTGAATAAGCCAACTATTTGACTTGACCTTGAGGATTATAATGCCTGCCTAGGCATGTCCTTAATAAAACTGATCTTCCACTTGATACATTTCTTAAATTCATTGTGAGAAAAAAATTTCCAGTCCTTATATGTTTCTAGAAACTTCATAGTGCACCTGACCTGTAAGCTTTCAATTACATTGAGAGCTAGAAGTTCCTCCATCACTGTCTTTGTTACTGAATACATCAGGTGCAGTTTCTACAGTCAGTAGTCCTGCCTAAATTGCACCTTATTAACCAATGAAAAGTGTAACAGAAAGTTTTAGTTCTTTCGAAATCTAAAAGAATGATCTGTGGCAAATGCAGAGTGCCTTTACAAAGCCAAGCGAAGTAATTTGAAAAAAAACATGTAATGAGTTTCAGGTTCATGAAATGTGATATTGACAACAGCAGAAATAAATTGCTCCTATTTAACTGCCATCCAGCTCAGAAGAGATGAGCATCAGCCATGCTCCAACAATGCAGTGGATGCCGGACCCTGAGAGACACACTCTATTAAGACCAAAGTGCTATTAAGGAGAAAGACTTATACCGTAAAGTTGGAACCAGTGGAGAAGAGAAAGAATACCTCAATCTATACATCTCAGGGACTTGACAGCACTCGCCTTCTTATAAATCTGTCTAAGTAAAGTTATTAAGTGCCTGAGAAATGCACCATTGGCAGCTAACCTGGGACAACAATGGAAAATGGATAGCCAATAGACAAGACAGACAAGTAAAAAGGCCAGGAAAGATGCTTGCTCACAGATTCTGAGCGGTAATAAAACTGGAAATGGGGTTTAGGCTGCATCTTTCCACACTAAGAAATAGAAGATTCTGAACAGTAACAAAATAACTGTGTTATCACCAGCTACTGCTTTCCAAATGTGAGAAAATGGTCTGGAGTTCGCTAGGTACAATAAATGTGCTAACAAACTCAAAATAAAGACATAAAACAAGACTCAAGTAAAATTCACTTTTCATGAATTTCAAGAAACAATTAAAACTAACACAAAGAAGTACATGCATTAACTCCCAAATCCCAAGACTATGTCCAATCCTGGAAAAAAAAATCACGTATATGACAAATACGTAGAAAAGTAGCGGCTTTTTAATAATGGAATAAAGCATTTACTCGAAAATCTCACTTCTGTTGCCACTTGATTATATTGAAATGTAATAGCAAAGCATAATGGTAGGAGATTACCTTTAATTTGTTGGGATCTAGAGTGCCCTAACTCTACTATTGAACAGAGACATGACTTCTTTTTATTCTCTTTTTTATTCATCTATTAAATACGTAGATGAAAATTTCTCAAAACAATCTAACACTGGCCTGCTATGATTCCGGGTAGTCTTGTAGTTACTACAAGCAGAATCATTTCTTGTGCTAGAGATATGTTTTTCATTGCCCTAAACTACACATTTTCAATACTATTTATTAATTCCTAATTCTTAAATTCATGGAGATGCTTACAAAAGTTATCAGATCAGAGGCTCTGGGTATTTCTTCCCACACAGCAGCATTGGGGGTACAAAATGTGCCTCTCTTGTGACAGGAAATAAAGCTTTCCATTCATCAGCATCTCGGCTGCTCTCCACTGTCTCCAGACACCGCGTCCCTTGTCAGCTGCCATTCATCACCACACTTGCACTGTCAGTTTTCTTAAAGGAGAGTTAAGAGGAAAATGAAAGATTTGTTGAGCCCATGCTCCTATCAAATTTTTAAAGGAAAATAAAACCCTACCAAGTGACCCACAGGTTTTTAGATAAACCAGAATACAAAGGCTTCCTAAGAGGTTGGCTAACATTATGGATAAAACGTAAAAAGAAAATGAAGCAGAGAGGACTTGACAAGAAGTGAAACTGTCATTGTAGACAAATGTCCACCTACTCCATTCACACGGCCAGTCTTTATTTGTAATTAATTTTACACAACTGAATAAAGAGTTGATGTAGATAGCTATCATCAGTTAATGGAGGTATCTGTAACATAGTCATCTTTCTTTTTGTGAAGAAAACTCAGTGGAGAAAATGTCATTGAACTTTTGTTTCTTTAACCCACAAACCACAGTTGTACCTTATTTTGCAGTGTTTTACACAAATTGTTGATTTTTAAATAATAAATAAACTGAACAGAAACACATCAGAAGGCCATCTCCTCAACATTCTATAAATGTTACAGGAAAATATATTTTAGCTCTCCCAGAAGGGATTTCCAAGGCCTTGGTGAGAATGACTTCTAGTCCCTTTTATGAGAGTTAAGAATATGAAAATTCTTGAATAAGAGGAAATCTAGACTAAAATGACTCACAGACCATGGTCTCAGAAAAGTAAGAAAGAGGGACTGTTTTGCATCAATGTAACAAAGACATTTCTAAATGAATCAAGCTCATACATACTTGTAATATTAGTCTGGCCATTGGAAGTGCTCCTACATTTATATATATAATCTGCATGACAACTCTATGGAAGACCTGGCATATGATGTTTTTTTTTAATTTGTATATTAAAAGCTCTACAAGTAAGTTTGTACATCACCTAGTTTTATTAACCACTAATCTAATTTATATTATAGGAATTTTCATGAGTTGGTTTATAGAAATACTCAGATTTATTTACTAGTCTTGAGCAGACATATAGATTTATTACCATTTTTAAAAGAATTTTAGTAAGCATATCTTTCAACAGCACTAAGAAAAAGAATATTCCACCTATAGTTAAACAATTATTTTCTAATTAATTTTATTAATTAATTTTAATTTTAATTCATCTTTAAGCTTTATTTACAGGAAAGTTGAATTCTGTAGAATGCTACTTTTATTTCTGGTAAATGCCTGAGTCCTTACCAAAGTAAATTATTACAATAATGATCCAAAGAGTACTAACAGCAAAGATAGCTGAACAAAGATGGAAATATGTATATGTGCCAAAACTGTGCATGCTCTACATGCCTGGTCATTGTGTACACTTTTATCTTATATTAATCTTCAAAAAGACTGACATTATTTCCCATTGTTAGAGACAAATAAAGTGAGACTCAAAAAAACGAAAGAACTTGATTATTGGTAGGAAAGGAGGAATTGGAGAGTGTGAGATGATAAATGAATATTTTTTATATGTGTGTGATATTGACAAATGATAAAAGAAAAAAGTAAACAAAAAATTTTAAATCAGCAGCAGTCACCAAGAAGAACTTACAAACTCGGTGACAGAAAACAGGTGAGATTCCATTGCTGGGAATTTCAACCCTGTGTTCTCACCTGTTCCCCGGAGCGTGTCTACGAAACAGAGGCCCAGCTGTTAAGCTTCACTTAGAAAAAGGGACGAAGAGGAACACGGTGCTCGGACATTAGTGCTTGTTTATTTGCAGCACCTCTCTCCCCTCATCGACATTACTAGCCCTTCATCCACAGTTTCTGAGTAAGCGGTTGCTCTGAGCTCTGGAGCCAGACAGGCTCAAGCAGTTTGTCATATAACCCTCATGCTTGTGTGAAGAAACAATAACCAAAATTGAATAAGTAGCCATGAAAGCCCAGGTGAACAAAGAACTAAATGCCTTTGCTGTTTCTGTGGCTTTGCCTCGGTCAGTCACCATCTCATGATTCGTCATGCACTGCAACTTCATCTACAGCTGCACTCTCGCTTCCATAGCAGATCAACTGAAGATGTCTGGACAAAGGCTCGCTTCTATTCTCAAAGCCAATTTTAAGTATTACTTCCTGATGAGTCGCTGATCTTATCAATTGTCCAATCTTTCTCATTTATCTTTTACTTTGGGAGAGTTTCTAGTTATTTTCAACCAAGGAAATGAGGAATTTTATCAGTTTTCTATAACACAAGCTAACTAATGGGACTTTGGTTCTTTCTTACAAACTCAAAAAATAATCATATATAAAGAAGATCACAAGGAAAAGTGAGTCATGCATCTGGAATTCTAATCTCTTAAGAATGAGGCTAGAGAGATGGCTCGGTGGTTAAGAGCACTGGCTGTTCTTCCAGAGGACCCAGGTTCAGTTCCCAGCACCCACATGGCAGCTCACAACTGTCTGTAACTCCAGTTCCAGGGAATCCAACAGCCTCACACAGATATCCTTGCATGCAAAACACCAATGCACATAAAATAAAAATAAATAAGTTTTTAAAAAGGGTGTTTCAAATATGAATTTAGTATTAATGAGAAGAAATACTAACAAATAGATAAGTATCAAAAGGGTGTAGATTTTGGTGGGATGGAGAGAGGACCTGGGGGACAGAAAACTGTAATCAGAATTATATTATATAAAAATATCTATTTTCACTGTTAAAACGCTATCACTATTCAAACCTATCTCAAAAATAAAAATACTAGCCACTCACACTAAGAAAACTTGGGCTCTGTCTGGTGCATGCATCCTGGTTACTATTGACATTTTGCTCTTTGGTAAATTGAGAGATCAGTACAAGGGAGTAAAGAATGACTGGGTGTTGTTTAAAGACACACTTTGAAACATTGCTGATACATCCTTAAGCCCCAACTACATCATGATGCTTATGTAAATAAATATAGACTTTGAAAAGGCTATTTTGTATTTTTTTAAAAATTGTAAAATTCTTAAGCTATACACACTTTTTGATACAGAATTTTCTATTTAGAAGTTTCTGCTATGAAAATATTTAGTCTGCCTTAAACATAAAATTCAAGAAAACTATCTTCAATTTGTCTACAATACATGGATTATTCAGAAATAGGAATATGATTAAAATATAATATATCCCTAACATAAAAGGAGAGCTTAGATAAAAATTATATTGTATAGTATACTTCCTGATGCTATGATAAAACACTGTGACCAAGGCAACTTATAGAAGAAAGAGTTTATTTGGGCTCACAGTTCTGCTGTGTTCCAGAAGGATAAGAATCAGTCATGGGGAAGACACACAGAAGCAAGCAGTAGGCATTGAGGCTGGAGTGGGGTGCTGGGCGTTCACATCCTTTACTGTGGGCACAAATCAGAAAGAGTGAGCTATAAGAAGGACAAGGCCACTCTACGCTCTCAAAGCCCATGCGCTGTGCCATACTTTCTCCAGCAAGGCTACATTTCCTAAACCTTTCCAAGGGCACTAGCAGTTAAAGACCAAATATTCAGATTCAAATATAGGACCCTCTGAGGAACATTTTCTTTCAGACTTTACATGTATATATTAAAATCCTGTGGTATATTATTATATACTTTACATGTATATATTAAAATCCTGTGGTTAAACGTATCCTTCAAACACTTCCACGTTTAAAAGCTGTTCTTTCTGCCATCATGTGGCCTTCATCCTGAAGTATAAGAACCCAAGGAAGTGCTGTGGTCTCAGAGGACCACCAGAGCTATTCCAAATAAGGGTTTACTATACCCACAAAGGTTTGCTTTACAGTAGCCACCAGAACTCAAGCCATGCCACTCCATACTTCTAAGCACCCTGTCCAACCTCTAGGAAAGTAAGCTAGTTCTGAGACTCTCAAATTAACCACACTCACTTCCTTTTGTTCAGCTCTCCCTGAAGTAGACAGAAGCTGTATCCACACTCTGCAGATCTCATTTTTTTACTGTTGGCCAGTGAACTATTATATTTCTGGGGGCTTTAGTACTTTAGCATAGCTGTATTTTGTTTCACTTTTTTTCCAGAACCAGGTAAACAGCTTTCTTCCACATAGCTTACCCAGAATCTCCACATTAAGGCTGCCTTACCAGCAGAAGTAATAGAACTCACAGGTATGGGTTGGTAACACAGCCAGCCGAGTCGCCCCTCAGTAGGGAGGAGAGGGTACAGATGTGCTTGGGTCGGGTGCTTTAAGATCAGTGCACTGAGACTGCTCCTTGGGAAGAGGCTGAATAATATACCTTCCCTTGTTCTGTCTCTTCCAGAAACTCCTTTTTCACTTATTGGTATTTGCTGCATTTCCCAAATGAATCTTGAGCACTCAAAACTTTGTCTCTGTGTCTGCTTCTGGGATTAACCTAAACTAACACAATTTTCTTCTTCGTTTTAGACCAGAGCACTTGATGCTCTTCGACTCAGAGACAGCCTCTGAATTGGGAAGACAAAGCAAATTCACTTTGTGACCACAAAACATCAAAATCCCTAAAACTCTCAGAGGCAGCAGAGCCCAGACTCAGGAAATCGAAGGCTCACACATTTCCTTGTGATGCTAAGGGAAATACAGTCCTCTACTTATTTTCCTGGGTTTCTATACTCATACAGAGGACAATAAAAAAAATCTTGTCCAGTATGGAAATAAACATCTGGCCTATAAGAAAACATTGTTCTATATTACCATAGATGCTATTTTTTCACTGTATTAAAATTTATACTGACATACATAGTAAAGATATTTCTGGGGGAAAATATACAAGCCACTCTTTTTATAAAAAGATTTATTTATAATGTATACAGAAGAGGGTTCTAGATCTCATAACAGATGATTGTGAGCCACCATGTGCTTGCTGGGAATTTAACTCAGGACCTCTGGAAGAGCAATTGGTGCTCTTGACCTCTGAACCATCTCTCCAGGCCCCAAGCCACTCTTTTTATATGAAAATACTCAAAATTTTGATGATTTGAACCAAGTTAATTAATTCTTCTGGCCTGAATTGATTTTTCCATTAGCCGTAGCTCCAGATATTAGACAAGTCTGGGTAGATACATGGGCTGGACCCATTTGGGTATCTTGGTGGCTCCAGGGTGCTTTTGAAACAGTGGCTCTAGAAGTGATGCTAGAAGTAAAATGTTGGAATTGCATGTTATGCCTTGGATTAAGACTGCCATACTGATTCCCAGTAATATTAGAGCAATTTATACTGCAATATTGGGTGAAAGCTAGTATATTCTCACAGCTTACCAACATTGAACACCTCAAGTTTTATTGACTGGATTTAAAAGGTTATCTCAGCTGTCTTATTTACAGCTTGCTGTTGTTTGTTGAGAGCAGATACATTTTCATATTCTTTAGGTGTGTGGAATGGTAGAACAGAATTAATTACTATATTAATCACCATTTAAGTTTCGTTTTGGTGATGAGAATGTTTCTTTAATTGAAAATCGACTCCTCTCATACAATACAACTTGATCACAGGTTCCCCTCCCTCCAGTTCTCCAAGCCCCATCCCTACTGCTTCAGATCCACTCCTCTGTTTCCCTTCAGAAAAGATCAGGCAACCAAGAGACAACTGTGGGAGACCAGCTCCCACATTTATTTACCCCAGGGACTCTTAAGGAGTGAGTGATAAGAAATTTAGATAGAAATATAGTGGGGAGAGACAGATAGAAACACAAGATAGCCTCGGGAGGTCCTGGATCAAAACCCACCACCCCCTTCTGTTTAGTCTAAAGGGCTATTTATAGAAATGCCAGGGGGGGGCGAGCAAAAGCCTCACACACACACACACACACACACACACACACACACACACACACACAGCCAGGTGCAGAACATTCCAAACACCTGGTAACCACACATATGGTCAAGCCATCCCTAATGCATCTCTGCTGTGTAAAGCAAGCTCAGATCTCATGAGGAAATCTTTGTGGACCCCAACAGACAACAACCAAAGAAGAAACAATAACACAAGGCAGAAGCCTTCATGTGGAGGCTGGACAAGGAGACCCAGTAGGAGGAAAGAGTACCAAGAGCAGGCAAAAGGGTCACAGAGACACACCTGCTATCTCTGTTAGAAGTCTATAATCTTTCCTCCCACTCTTCCATGGGGTTCCTCAAGCTCTAAGGGGAGGGACTGGAGAAAATTAGAAAGTCTGCTGTTTGAGCAATATTTAAGGCCACAAATTGCTAATACTAGAATTAGCGCCCCCTACAATGGGTCTGCAGCACTTACTCTTGGCAACAACTGCAACTCCAACCCTTTTGAACACACAGGATTACTTCCCTTTGGATTTCATCCTCATGCTTTTCATTTGTTTTCTTTAGTTCTGTCCACCCAAACAAAAGCATGCTTATTTATGCTGGTCTGGACTTGTTGAGGTTTCATGCATTGCAGATTTCTTTTCTAGCCTCTGGCTCCTCTCTTAAATTTGTTTGTGCCCTTTATTTTTGGCTTGAATATAAATTGTTCCATTTGCAGCAAAACAAATTATCAATGTTTTTCTCTGTTTTGTTTTATTTACTGAGTTTAGATAATCGGTATATCTGGGATTTGAGTCACACCTTTATCAAAAAAGTACTAAAATTATTTCAACAGTGTGGCAAAGAATAATGTAATGATTTTCCTCAGGTTCTTTTAAAAACTGAGAATGTACATGTATCACCTTTAGTTTTTACTACTTTATGGTGTATGATCATGAAAACTGCTTTTTCTGTAAAGGGAAAGACTATGAGCATTAGTAATGAACCAACTTTAACAGAGGGATTGCTTCTCATTCTTGTAGGGTAGTGTTTCTAATAGGTCAGGTTAGTGAGTGACTGAATTCTAGAGGTCAGAATGAACTAGAAAAGCAAGTTTCTAAGAAAGGATGACTAATTTCTTACTCTAGCATTTTTAATTATAGAATGATAATACCTGGAATTCCTTGTCAAGACCTGCATTATTAATCACCTATGGCAACAGGTGATTGAGGTCAGCCATGGGAAGGAACATAGCATATGATTGCTTCAAAAAAAAAAAAGGCAAAGGGGGAAATTTTTAGACTAGACAAAATATAGGGCACTGCTGAGTGATTGAGAGCTAGTACTGATCTTCCAGGACCCACATTCGTTCCGAACACACATCAGATGGTTCAACCTGACTGGAACCCTTGTACCTCTGGCCTCTGTGGGCAGCTGCATGCACGTGTACACACCCTGACACAGATACTCAGATATACATAATTTAAAATAATAAAAGTTTTTAAAAGAATGAACAAAATGTAAATCAATGAAATATATTCTGGCTCCCATAATTAAAATCAGATAAAATATCTTCAATGGGCCAAAATCTAAGTAAAATTAATAAAAATATAATAGTCTTCAAATGTGCCTGCATTTTTATTTCTACTAGAAGGTATTCCAAGGGGACAATACAGATAATGATGTCACAAAGACTCTAGCACATGGTTCCTAACTATCAAGTGACCTTGTGCATAGAATGATAACATGTGCGTCCTTCACCTTGATGCTAGGCTATGATAAATCAAATAGAACTCCAGTAAATTCTTTTGCCTCTATGTTACAAGCACTCAGGTTTGTATGATGGTTTTTCTGGTACAAATAAAGAAATAAATCTACAAATCTACAAACACAGCATGCCTTAAGCAAAACTCTAAGCTAAATAATGTGTGTGTGTGTGTGTGTGTGTGTGTGTGTGTGTGTGTGTGTGTGTGTTATGATAATGGAATGTTGATTCTCATGATAAGGGGAGACAGTATTTAGAATTAGAAATGATATAACATAGATGACACCTTTTTAGGTTACACTGATCTATATTTTGACTATTTGGTAAGTTCCTATTACATGCTAGACCTTGTTTGTATCCAAATATGCTTTAAAGCCTATTATACAGTTTGACTGTATATACTATAACTAAAAATACCCTATGTAGTCCATAATTTAGGAAGTTTGTTATGTGAGGAGAGAAAATAATTTTAAAAGGTGATGATTTAACAAGCTAAAGTTGAAGTGGGAATTTGGGAAAATTCTATCATATAACATCTCTAATAATATAAACTCTGAGTCTAGGCATGGAAATTGTCTTAAGACTCTGAACTATTGGATGTTTTGATATGAGATGGAGTATTTTCCCAAAGTGGTCCATGTCAAGATATGATTACCATGCATATATCCTGTTATCATTAACAATTTAAATAACTTAAAGACCTATGAAGAAATAACTTACAATATTAACATGAACCTAAGTGTCCAAAATGAAATAAAACAAAGTGGTTAACCTATACCACTGAAAACAGCTTGATAGAACACTTAATTACATGGAAAATTTTCAAAAAATATTTAAAGAGAAAAGTTGACAAAATAGCATAGTGTGGTAGTTCTCAGCCTGTGGGTCTTGACTCCTTTGGAGTCTAATGACCCTTCTCAGGGGTTGCATATCAGATATCCTGGTATATACATAATGATTCATAACAGTAGCAAAAATATACTTATGAAGTAGCAATGAAAATAAATTATAGTTGTAGTCAAGTAGTCCACCACAACATGAGGAACTGTATTAAAGTTTGCAGTATTAGGAAGGTTGAGAATCACTGGCATAGTGTTACCTTACATTTACAGAAGTAAATAAGTACAGAAAGTTATGTGGAATGATATGGCAGGATTTAAATAGTATATCTTTGAAAGGAATTATGAATTTATTCTTTTCATTTTATTCTTCTCTTTACAATATCATAATAAATTGCATCATAAAATAAATGACAGATATTAATATCAAAATCAAACTCAAAATTTAGAGAAAGTCTAAAACACAGTGAGAAGAGCACAAAATGATGTCATTAAAAAAATAAGGCCCTGATCTCTCTAAATAATAGCTCAAAAACAGAGCAAACTAGTGTGGTATTCACTCCATAACTGGTTCAAGTTGCCCCGCAACCTCTTCTGAGATTGCTATTGTCATTTTGTTTTGCTCTTGTTATTGTTTTTAATGTTTTATGCTGCTGGTGCTCACCAAATGTAAGAAAGAAGAGATTATGTGGGGTAGTTTGTTCTCTCTCTTCCTCATTAAACATTCTTGGGAGACTCCTTGTAAACATGAAATATAAAAATGATAAATTGATTATGGTGAATGAATTTTAAAATATAGATCATTGTATAGCATTCTTAGTTGAAAATTATGCAGATTACGCACTTTTGGCATGGGGAAGGTGACACTGAGAAATAGCCAGAACAGATCCCATTAGATGCCTTATACTCTTCAGATATTTTCACATTATCCTACAGGCAATGGGAACCCACTAGAATGTTCAAAGCATAATGTAAATATTATACAGTTTCCTGATGGAGATTTAGGAGGGGAATCGAAGATAAGAAACAGAAAAAGAAGACTAGGATTTCCAATATAATGGTTTATATAGACAACGATAAAGAAATAAGGATACATTCAATGCATTGGAGAGGCATTTGGTGGGCAGGAAAATAAAAAGTTAAAAGTTAAATTTGAAGAAAATGAAACTCTAAATGTTGGCTCTCACATGCTGGGAGAATAAAAAGCAAATGCCATTAGTGGTCAGAAATGTGTTATGTTCCTCATTTAATGAAACTGAAGCATGTAATTTAATTAGACAATTGAGGGAGGGTGGGGCAACAGGAATTAAATATTCGTTAAGAAGCACTTCCCATCAACGACTCGTTCATGCTTAGATCAAACAGATCTAATAATTTCTTGATAAATTCATCACTTTTCATTAGAAGAGCAATTGTAGTTGGTAAAAGGTAGTGGTTACAGTGTATTACACAATTAACACAGTGTGAAATGAACTAAAACATGTCTCACTGGGTGATTTCTGGGAAGAGTAGATATTAGATTGAGAATACCTAAATGTAAGTTTTTTGCTCAATGTTTTATCATTTTGTTAAATCTAACTTCATTTATACTTCTGTTGGAAACATATTTACTTTAACATTATAAAAATGCACCATATTTCAACAGATGCTTTAAACCTATGGAAGAAAACTGGCTTTTTTAAAATTAGTTCTTTGAGAGTTTCATATCCTTATTTTTAATTTTTTTTAAATTTAAACATGATGTCTTTATATAAAAATGAAGACTATCGAATGTATTTCTTTTGAAAACCATGCCTGAGAGCTCAAAACCTAAACTTCATACCTCTATGAAATCCCACACTTTATTTTCTATTTTAACAAATTTTCATTTCATAAAGTCAATGAGTTCTCTTGAAGAATGAAGAAAATACAGCATAATGTAAAATAAAAACTATTAGACGATTAATTTTCAAACCATCTTTGATCAAGAACCTGAACTGCCGGTAGGAGTTTTGATTTTTATGTTGATCTTTTTTCTTCTTGGTCGGTTCTTTTTACTCATTTTTATTAGTTCAAAGAAATTACTTAGGGTCTTCTGTCTGTACAATTGTCATAAAATCTTGACTCCACTTTTATGGCTAGCCACTTCCAACTTCTAAGTTCCACTCTTCACTCTCCCTGTCTTGCTCAAAAATCTGTATAAAGTGCTGAGAAAGCTCAGACTCTCTTTTCTTCACTGAGTACATTAGGAACATTCTCAACATTAGGAACACTCTAAACAGCCTTGACTCACCATGCACCATGAAAACCCCAACCTAGTCTCCCTTCCCTTGTGCTTTCTGTTTGTCTCTTTCTCTGTCTGTCTGTCTCTATCTGTCTCCCTTCCTCTTTTAATTATGTACAGATGTGGGGAGCACATGCTCAAGAGTGAGGGTCCCTGCAGAGGTAAGTAAAAAGTCATTGACTATCCTGGAGTTATAAGATTACAGGCAGTTGTAAGCTGTGAAACAGGGGTGCAATTATCTGAGCTCAGGTCCTCTGGGAAATCAGCTAGTGCTCTTAACCACTGAGCCCTCTCTACAGGCTCTGTGTTTCCTATTATCTCTAATCATTTTTCTATCAGCTGTAAAGCCTGCTTCATAGGTAAAACCTGACTGTGTGAGCAGTAAGTTTTCAGAGCCTGTAATATATGTGTGGTGTCATTTGTCTCAGCATTCAACCAAGTTTAGGATGAAGATCTTTTCCTGCAACTTGAAGTAAGGGAGACATACACACATGTGCACACACATGCGCGCGTGCGCGCGCGCGCGCACACACACACACACACACAAGAAAGAAATCCTGCCTCTTGATGAAACTGTACCTTTAAAAAATATCCGGTCAGACCATGGTGGTGCATGCCTTTAATCCTAGCACTTTGGAAGCAGATGCAGGCAGATCTCTGTAAGTTCAAGGCCAGCCTGGTCTACAAACTGAGTTCCAGGACAGCTAGAGTTGTTACATATAAAAACTCTGTCCAGAAGAAAAATATATTTGACCTTCATTTTGTTTTTTGCTTTATTATACCAGTGCAGTCATCTAAATAATAGGTATCATGGTGCAGTGAATTATGTACACTGTTGGGTCCAAATGAAACTCCAGTTCCCCAAATCCCAAAAGGCAATCCAATGAGCTCAACCTGGACTTAAAGAGGATGCTGATGGTTAAGTAAAAGTCAGCATTCCTCAGGAACTTGTGAAATTGGTTGCTATCTAACAAAAGGAGTCATTTCACTTACCTCTGGCAGGCTCACCTATGGTGCCTATTAGCATCTCAAAGCTCTGCTGGCCTCCAGGCTCTCAGTATATCACAAATACCTGTTATACATTTCAAAGTCCATCCTAGCACCCTAGCCTTTCTCTCCTCCCCACTACCCTAAACTCCCAACAGTTCACAGCTTTTTGTTCCCCTAGATATCATTCTCCTTATAACCCTGCTATTCTTGGTATGTTCTCTTCCCCCTACCCCACCCCCCACACACCCTCTCTCTGCTCTGCTCTGCTCCTGATTCTCTCACTGTTCTCTCTCTTATCTATCTGCTGCTATTCCCTCTCTCTCCCAGATAGCCCTGGCCATGTGCAGTCTACTGGCCATGCTCAGTCTACTTTGTTCTCTCTCTGTTCTTGACTCTTCCACATCCCTCTGGCTTTTCTCTTTCTCTCATATCCATGATATAAACCCTCCACTTAACCATATCATGGAGTGGTCATGTCATCAGTTTACACAGGCACTTGATGTTTTCTGTCTGTTTCCCAATTTGGGAGAGAAAGAAGACATATTTAGCCTCTTACCTGAAATTATGATGGCAACTGTTAAGTTAATGGATACATTTTACTGAGAGATAAGTATTTTCTTGAGGAGGAGGGTCAGTAGGTAAAGTACTTGTTGCACAAGTTTGAGGAACCAGTTTGGATCCCCAGCACCCACACAGAGGTCAGGCCCACATGGTGCTCTGCCAATAATCACATTGGAGACATGGAATTGGAGATAGGAAATCCTGGAGCAAAATGGCTAACAAGACTCACAAAATCAGCAGGCTTTGAGTTCCTTTTGCATATTTGAACATAGCCATAGCATTGGTGCTTGTGACGAGTCACATCATTTGTGTATATTTTGACACATGCTCTAAACATGTTCTTCTGGCAAACTTCTTTCAAGCATACACTTAATCTAGTTATCATCACGCTTTCTTATTATTTGCTGATATTTTTCTATCAGTGTGCTATTTTCAGGGAAAGGAGGTTGAATAGACATGAAGTATAATCCTACCATACATATTTACATAATTAGAACATGGTGTTTTAAGACATGCAATAGTATTTAATGGTGTTTAGGGGTATAAATGTTAAATGTTAGTTAATATGAAGTCTAAAATCTGTCTTTTCATATATTTGCCCTGAGAGTGAGATGCATGAAACTTCTATTGAACATATTGAGAGCATACATATGATATAATGATGTTTAGGTTTTAATATCAAAGAAATGATTGCTATAAATGCTTCTTTATGCTGAAAAGTTACATGAAATATGTTTACTTGAATTAGAAATTTTTGGATTATGTGCAATACATTTTAAGTGATTTGTGTATTTAAATAAATATTTTCCCATTATGAAGTCAGAATCTGTTCGCAGTGTCATAGGTAACCTACAACACATCATCACCACTCTGATATTGACCCAGCCTATGTCTACAGACTCATTCCTAACATTTTCTTCCTTCAAGCTACTGTCAATGCTGTGGGTGAGTCTGTGGTTGTTGTGTCTTACTCTAGTGCTCTTCTGTCTCTTGCCTTCTTGAGTGAATGAATATAGAAATAGAAGTATATCACATTTTGAAATTTTTATGGAGCTGGACTCTACATACTACAATACTGACCACAAGGTAAGATCTGTCTAATGGTGAAACGGTGGCATGACTGTTACAGAATATTGTAATTTGAATGAGAAATGTCTTGTATACGTTCATATATTTGAAAATTTGGTCCCCAAATGGGACATTCTAGAACTTTTAGGACATAACATATACTGAAGGAAGTATATGTTACTGCAGCAGACTTTAAGAATTTAGAGCTTTATCCCACTTCCTATTCTCTTTCTGATTTCTATGGGCTATTGAGATGTGAACTCTAATCTTCCAGCATCTGCTTTCATGCTCCCTTGCTCCCCGCCATGATCATAATGTACTGAACTTCTGAAACTAAGTAAACCCCTCAATTAAATGTTTTCCTTTAAAAGTTACCATGATCATGATGTCTTTTCACAGCAATAGAAATCCCAAGACAAGTTGGTACCAGAGACTGAGGTATTGTTGTGATAGGCCTTTGGACTTTGGACTTCGAAACAAGTTTGTTTCGAAACTGCTAGAGACTATGGGGATTTTTGAAGTTGGACTTAGTGCATTTTTTTTTTTGCATTATGATATGATTGTAAGCTTTTGGAGGCCAGGGAGTGGCCTCACAACTGTCTGTAACTCTAGGGAACCTGACACCCTTACACAGGCATTCATGCCCAACGCTACCTAGATGGCCAGAATCTGGAAGCTGGATAGCTCAGAGACCTACCGTATAAACAAATACAATTGATTGAAAAAAAATCAATGAAACAATTCCTAATTATATTCTGTTATACTCATAGGTGGTGTCTACCACAATAGTCACCAAAGAGGCTTTGTCCAGCAGCTGATGGGAGCAGATGCAGAGACACACTCCTAAACATTAGGCAGAGCTCACAGAACTCTGCAGAAGAGGTGGGGAGGATTGTAGGAGCCAGAGGGGTCCTATACTAAAAGAACAAGGTATACCACAGAATCAACTAACAGGGCCCACAGGGGCTCACAGAGACTGATGTGGCAATCACGGAGCCTACATAGGTCTGTGCTAGGTCCTCTGCATATATGTTGTGGTTGTTTTGCTTGGAGGTTTTCTGTTTTTTGTTTTTTGACTCATAGCAGTGTGAGTGGGGGTGTCCCTGACTCTTTTGCTTGCTTGCTGGGCCCTTTTCCTCCTACTGGGTTGCCTTGTCTAGCCTTGATATGAGGGTTTATGCCTAGTCTTACTGCATCTTGTTTTGTGTTCAGTTTATATCCCTGAGAAGGGCCATTTCTTTTCCAAAGGGAAATGGAAGACAGGTAGATTTGGGGTAAAGGGCAGGTGGCTTGGAGGACTTGGAGAAGGGGAGGGAGAGGATACTGCAGTCAGGATGTATTGTGTGAGAAAAGAATAAATAAAAGACAAACTATGAAAAATAAAATAAAATCTAAGATTACAATATAATCAAAAAAGAAATAGATGTCTAAATAATTTGTGTGTGTGTGTGTGTGTGTGTGTGTGTGTGTGTGTGTGTGTGTGTGTGTGTATGGTGTACATGGGTGGCTCATAAAAGTAGACAGGACCATAGAAGGGAAGTTGATCTCTTAAGGGAGAGAGGGATATTGGAATTCCTGTGACATTAAAGTTCAATGGTGTAATACTTTGTTGGAGGAAGGGGGAAAGCATTAACAGTACAAGTAAATGGTTTGGGGAAATAGAGAAAGAAGATGAATAAGAGCAAGTGTAGTGATACATGTATGAGAATGCCATATTACAATTCATCACTGTACAGTGCCTTACAAGTAATTTAAAAGAGGATAAAGAGAAAAATTATACACCTTAACATCATTATTTATTTGTTCTTTATTTCATCAGTATTTTGTTGTTTAAACAAATATTTTTAATAGAAAAAGATGAAATTTAATCCACTATTTTGGTTCTCTTTAACTAAAACTCTTTATATTTGAGAACTATAGCTGTAGGTGGAAGGTTCTTGGGTTGCACCAAGCCCCCGCAGTTCCATGGCCTGCTTATAAAACAATCACACAGTGGCTTAATATTTTATTAATATAATAATAATTATAACTGCTTGGCCATTAGCTCAGGCTTATTACTGACTAGCTCTTACACTTAATTTAACCCATAACTCTTATTTATGTTTAGCCACATGGCTTGGTACCTTTTCTTAGTTCTGCCTTGTCATCTTGCTTCCTCTGTGTCTGGCTGGTGACTCCTGACTCAACCCTTACTTTTCCCAGAATTCTCCTTGTCTGCTTATCCTGCCTACACTTCCTGCCTGGCTACTGGCCAATCAGCATTTTATTTATCAACCAATCAGAGAAACATACATGCACAGCATACAGAACAACATTCCATAGCATATAGCCACGATTTAAATCCATCAATCAATGTTTTATATCCATATAATACTGATTAATATCATCCCATATTGTACTACACCTTTATGCATGTTGCTATAATATTTAGCATTTTATTATAACTCCTATTTGTCCCAAGACTGCCTATTAATTAATATTCTATTTAATTAATAAGAATGGGTATCTTTAAATATAACCACTCCAATAAATTTCACTAATATATTTTCTTATTTTCTCTCAAACTTCTATAACTTTACCTCTATTAAGCTTGCCTCCTTTCTTGATTTACTAAATGTTAATCCATCATTAAATTTTATTAGAAGCCCTTTACTGTTAAAATTTCACCTATTTATTGCCAAGAGAGATGGCTTGGTGTGTACGGTGTTTACTGTTCAAACATGAAGCCTGAATTTGAATCCCCAGGCTTCTTGTCAAAAGCTCTTAATGGCAGGGCACACCTGTAATAGGAGACCTGGGAGACAGAAACAGGAGAATCCCAGAGGCTCTCTGGGAAGCCAATTGGCCAATTCAGCCTCACAGTGAGATCATGTCTCCAAAAATAGAGTGGACAAGAATAAAGGAAAACACTAGACCTCCAGCATTAACCTGAGCTTACAACACTAGCACCCTTATAAAAAGCTCTTCATGTCAGGGCACACACACACACACACACACACACACACACACACACACACACACACACAGAGTCAGTTCACCTCATCCACAGACACATTTCCTCATACCCACACCACACACACACAATAGATAGATAGATAGATAGATAGATAGATAGATAGATTTATTATATTGGGGTATTGATTTTGTTTTCTAATTTAAAAATCTAATTTATAGTAGGGGTTGTTAATCTGTCTGATTTTATTTATTTTTATTTTATGAGCTTCTTTAGTGTTTTGCCTGCATGAATGTCTGTGTAAGGGTGTCAGGTCTGCTGGAGTTACAGACACTTGTGAACTGCCATGTGGGTACAGCTCCTAGGAATTAAACCTGGGTCCTCTGAAAGAGTAGTCAGTGCTCTTAACCACTGAGCCATCTCTGCAGTCCCCCAACCTGCCTGATTTTTAACAAAGTGAAAAACATCATCAAAACACTTTCAAGAAATGAAGACAACCTGGATACCTGTATATAGCACCTCAAATAAGCTAGGGTTCTCCAAGTCTCTCTTTGAGCATATCCCGGTGTAACACCAGATGGATGTGACTGGACAGCACAACAGATGAAGGGTGATTCCCTGTGGAGGAACTGTCCCCCCTCCCACTGCCAGGTGTACAGAAGACAAAGGAGATCAGAAACTGTTAATAGGATGAGCAAAAAAAAAAAATCAGGATCTGCAAATTGAACAGGTGAAAACGTAACTGGTGATAATTGAAAGCTAATTATTATCAGCTAGCAATTGGCAACCAGGTGTTCCGAGTCACCTAAAAGGCAAGTCATGGAGGAGTGTGAAGATATTTACTTTTGGCCTAGATGAGATAAAAGTGTCTCCTGACTGATGGTTCAGCATGGGAAAATTAATCTTATCATTGCAGTGTTTGGGCTGCCCTAGGATCTAACCAGGATACAAGATATGGTAAAAGCAAAGTGATTATGGATTTTGTGTCATTGATACCTTATAATTTTCTAAGTTGAATTTTTACAAGTAAGTAAAAGTAGAAATACAGTAACCACAAAAGCCACATCTTCTGGCTGGAAGCCATTCTGGGAGCATGCTCTGAGCACCAAATTCCCCAGCATAGAGGAAAGGATCCTTTTTGTCTAATGATGCACATTATATAGTCTTGTAGTGGCATTTTCTCCACAAGCAAATGTTTAGATAAACTGTGAGATAAGGTCAAGGTCATAAAGTTAGTAAGCAATTGACTTAAATAGAAACACAAAAACACCTGTTCCTTGGCACAATTTTATTGTTGTTCCACCCTGCTTTTTGAGGAAAATATCTTCCAAGCTTGAAACAATAACAAGTTTCTTCTCTTTTTTTCCACAGAAAATTTCCATGATTCTGCTAATTCTGAGCTATAATAATTTCAAAAATATTTAAAAAAGGCTTATTATATTCAAGTTCACTTTTATGGAAAACAAACCACAAGTGCCCTGCCCAATAGGTGAACACAGTAAAGACATCTATCTAGGAGATAAATAGAGGACTACTACCAGGAATTCAGATAGTAATTCTGTAGTAGCTTGAATGTAATTGGCCCCCATAATCTCATAGGGTGGCACTATTAGAAAGTGTGGCTTCGTTGCAGTAGATATCGCCTTGTTGAAGGAAGTATGTCACTGTAGGGGTGACCTTTGAAGTTCTCTATGCTCAGGATACTACCCAGTGTCTCAGTTGATTTCTTCCTGCTGCCAGCAAGATATAGGACTCTCAGCTACTCCAGCACCACACCTCTGCCTGCACTCTGCTGTGCTTCCTGTCATGATGATAATGGATTGACCCTCTGGAACTGTAAGTGAGTCCCCTCAATCGAATGTTTTCTTTATAGAGTTATTGTGATCATGGTGTCTCTTCACAGCAATACAAACCCTAAGACAGCCTCCCTCTGACAGTAACTACTATCCTGACTCTTCAGTGAGGTCTATCGTGCCAATATTAGAACTTTATATAAATTAAATAGAACAGTTCAGGCATTTGCATGGTTTTGTAATTTTGAAAACTAACTTATTCTTTGATATCATGCAATTGTAATTCATTCTGATTACTCTCACTTCCCAGATCTTTTATCTGTTTCTCACCTCATAAATCCACCTCTCACATTAATGATTTTTTTGTTTATTGTGTGACTCATTGAATTTAACCAAGGCTATCTCCTTGACCATGTATGTGGAACTATTCAGTTGAACCTGGTGGACCCACAAGTGGGTATACAACCAAGAAAGAGATGGCCCCTCCTCTTGCATAATCAGCAGGGTGTAGTGGTGGCCCATAGAGGCTTCCCAGTGAAGGTCAGAAGGTCTGAGCTTGCTTTACCCAGCAGGGCTACATAATGGGATGATTTTGCCATGAGCATGGTTACCAGGTGTTTCGAAGGGTCTACACTTGCCTGAACATCATGCTTTGATCTTTCAAGAGGGAGGACTTTTGTCTCTCCCCTTGGCATTTGTATAAAAATCCCTTTTGAATAAACACTTAGGGTGGCTAGGCATTGACCCAGGGCCCTCCTGAAGCTGTCCTGTGTCTCTGTCTTTCTCCTTATTGTCTAGGTCTATTTTTCTACCTAATATTTCCTCATCCCTCTCTCCTCCCCTCAAGAACACTTCAAAAGGTGGGAGCAGGTCTGAGCTGGACTCCGGCAGACTCCCACATGTAGTTCACCAGGTTCACCCCTCCCCATTCATTACTGACTGTTACCAGGTTGCCTTGATAAGAGTTTACGTTGTAACAAAACACCATGACCAAATGCAGCTTGGGGATAGTGTGAAGGGGGGATGTTTGAGCTTATAATTCTACATCACAGTCCATCATCAAAAGAAGTCATGGCAGAAACTAAATGCAGGAACCTGGAGGCAGGAACTGAAGTAAAGGCAATGAAGGACACTTATTGGTTTGATCCTCATGTCTTGCTTGACTGCTTTCTTATAACACCCAACACCACATACCCATATCAATCAGTAATTGAGGCAATACCCCACAAGCTTGCCTATAGGCTAATCTTATGGGGGGTATTTTCTCAACATAGATTCCCTTTTCCCAGATATGTCTAGGTTTGTGTAAGTTGGCAAAACCAACCAGAGCATTGGTCCAGTCTTAATCACACCCAGTGCAAATAACTGCATCTGCTTCGAGTTCATGGTTGCAATGACTGTGCTATATACTAAAGAAAAGGTTTCTCACCCTTTCTCCCTACTTTCCAGTTCAATGCATTCTCCTTCTCTTCTTATATTTCTTGATTATTTGAGATGGTGGCACAAATGTTCTATTTAGTACTAAGCACTTAATCATCACTATTCTTAGCTCCTTGAGCAGCCATGAGTCTCTGCATTCATTGCTGTCCACTGCAAAGAGAAGTTTTTCCCGATCAAGGCCGAGACTAACATTTGTCCATATGTACCTGAATGTAGGACAATCTACTAGAGTATGGATATCTTCTTAGGGGACACATCACCCATGAAAAAATGACTCTCCCTGTCTCAGAACCCATTATTTGCCAGTATCTCCTCAGGTAGGGTTAAGACTTCATGAGCCCCTCCACCTTCATGCTGGTGCTTTTGGTTGATTTGATATTATGTAGGTCTTGTGCATGAAATCACATCTGTTGTAAACTCATGTTTGTAATAGCCTTGTCATGTCTGACCAATACTGTTTCACATAGTGGTCTAGTACCTCTGACTCTTGCAATCTTTATGTCCTCCTCTTTCAATATGATTCCTAAGCCTTCAGGAAAATAGTATAAATGCTCCATTGAGATCTGCGTACTCCATAGTCTCTTATTCTCTGTAGGTTGAATAGTTGTAGGTCTCCATATTAGTCATTACCTACTGTAAAAAGAAGATTCTCTGATGATGGTTGAGAGACCTACTAATCTCTAGGTAAGAAATAAGAAGTTGGGGTTGTTTATTATTGTATTGACTTAGCATATTCCCTGGTACGACCTATGACCTGGCCAGTTATGTAGTTTTAGCCCAGTCAGTAATATTAGGCATGAGTTCTACCTTATGGAGGGAGCTTTAAATCCAATCAGAAATTAGTTGATTGCTCCAGGAATATTCATACCACAATTGCAACAGTGAGCATACCTTGCAAGACCTGTGTTTGTTGAGGCTTAATATGGGGTACACAGTTGTATAGGGCTGTTGAATACTTTTCTCCTCAGCTGCATTTCTGATATTGTGTTAAGGGTTTTTTGCTTATTTATTTAGGAAGAATCCTTGTAATATCCTAATGAAATGCTATCAACAAAGAATATTTGTGGTGTATTGGTGGCTTTTTTTCCTAATCTGATATTTCTTATTCCTTCCTCTTTCTTTTTCTTATCAATGTTAATACATGTGTATCAATTGTATTAATCTTTTTTTTTGGGGGGGGTGGGGTTCAAGACAGGGTTTCTCTGTGTACCTTTGGAGCCTTTTCTGGAACTCACTCTGTAACCCAGATTGGTCTCAAACTCACAGAGATCTGCCTGGCTCTGCCTATTGAGTGCTGGGATTAAAGGTGAGTGCCACCACCGCCCAGCCTGTATTGTTTATTAGGAACTATTTATTGACTTTGTTGGTCCTTTTTACTGTGTGTTTTCTTAAAATTTGTTGATCTATCTTATTTATTATGTTCTTTTTAGTGTGTCTAGATACATTGTAATGTTCTTTGTCTGACTTACAAAGATCAATACATATTTTGAATCTTTTTTCTTATATATGTTTAAAGCTATAAGCATTTCTCTAAGCATTTATTTGTTACATGCCACATGTTTTAAAGTGTTATTTTTTATTATCTTTCAGTTCAAACATATTTATAAGTTCAATGTGTTTTATACCTTTAGACAATAGCTTTTTAATTGCTTTATTCTTAATCTCATATGTAACTTTATAATTTATTTTATTAATTTCAAACTTAGTTTGTAGCACGAATCTTAGAAAGTCTTATTAATAAAATCAAACCTGAGCCAGGTATTGGGGTCAATGCTGGTAGATCAGAGAGACAGAATGAGCCACAGCTACCTCACCTCACCAGATCCTCAGCTTTTCTTGTTTCCTCACACTGGAAGCCTCTATGTCCTCATATCCAAATGGCTCTTAGCTGAACTTTGCTGCTAGAAGCCTGAAAGCTTAACCAGCCAAATGCCTAACCAGCCAAATGCTGCTAGTTTCTGGTCCTCACGCCTTATATACCTTTCTGCTTCCTACCATGACTCCCTGGGATTAAAGGCTTGCTTTCTGGGATTAAAGGCGTGAGGAGTCACCATGCCTGGCTGTATCCTTGAACACATGGATTTCTGCCTCTGGAATGCTAGGATTAAAGGCGTGTGCTACCACTGCCTATCCTCTATGTTTAATATTGTGGCTGCTCTGTCTCTAACACCAGATAAGTTTATTAGCATGCACAATATTTGGGGGAATACAATACCACATTAGTTCAACTGTCAAAAAATAATTTCATATAGTATTTCAACTCTGTGATGTTTGCTAAAGTAATGAACAGATACATATATTCAATTTTGACAAATATTCCATATTCATTAGAAAAGATTATGTGATCTTTGGCTGTTTGACGTAAGTATGTGTGTATATCCTATAGGTGCAGACCGTGTGTGTGTGTGTGTGCGCGCGCGCGCGCGCGCGCGTGCGCACGCACGCGTGTGCACATTGTCTTTGTATATCGTTTATTGCATTCTTTAGATCTTTTGCATACATATTTCTGGCCTACTTCATTTAAATAAGAACATTCACATTTACAATATGATGATATGTTTAGTTAACTCCCTGTATATCTGCATATTAGATGCACATCAAAGTAGAATAACGTGATATAAAATCATGTCTTCTTATCCATTAGCCTTTTTGATATGTTACTACTTATCTCTAAATGTCTCAGCCTAAACATGTTCTTTGTATGATTCTGTTAATGTCCCATGTTGCATTTTACTTTCAACTTTTCTATGGCATTAAACTGAGCAGCATAAATTTTTTTTTTATTTTTTTCTGGCAGTATTTTTCTTCTTAGTATTCAGTCTATTTATGTTTACTGCAGTTATTTATAATTTGTGATTTATTCTTATTATTTTTATTGTTTAAAACAATTTTTAACATATTTTGATCATATTCTTTCCTTTCCCCAGATTAAATATGCACACACATAGATACATCTATATGTATACATACATAAACCACACAAGATTTTTGTTTTTATTTTTCATTGTCCTCTTTACTCAAACATCTAACCTTTCACATCACCGAATCTTTTTTTCTGATCTGACAAATCTCTCAAAGACTTTAAATGGGTTATTCAGCAAAAGAGGGGACTGGACCTGCCTGAACTGAATCTACCAGGTTGAACTCAATCCCCAGGGGAATCTTTGCCCTGGAGGAGATGGGAATGGGGGATGGGCTGGGGGGAAGGCGGGGGGTGGGGTGGGAGGGGGGAGGACAAGGGAATCCATGGCTGATATGTAAAATTAAATTAAATTATAAAATAAAATTTTAAAAAAATAAAAAATTGTTACTAATTGGGTACCAGAAGTCTGTTATGATATGGATTGTTTGTGAAAACTAAAAACCTAAAATAGAGTTCATAAGAAATGAAAGACAAACATCTCACTTTCTCTCTCACATGTGAACACTAGCCTCTGATTTTTACATCTGTGGGAGTGAGTGTGAGTGTAAATCATAATTAGAAAAGAAAGAAGAGTTTTATAGAAAGGAATAAGAAGGGTAAAAGAACACATAACATGAAAGTGAAAGGGGACTACTGGGACTGAAGGTATAATCTGTGGGCAAGTGGGGAAGAGAAGAGAAGAATCAGCTAAAAGAAGTAGGTATGAAACTACCACAATCAACCTGTTACTTCGTATGTGAATTTTATGTACAGATTATGGATCAATACTGGAAACTCACTGTAGAAATGAAAGACAGCATTAACATTAAAAAATACATCCATCTCTAACCTTCGTGGTTAAGCAGAATATTATAGAGGCTGTTTACAACCTAATGTTTTGTAGAAATTTTTGAAAGACTTCATAAAATTACATTGGTATATGTTTTGTGGACAGAATATGTACTATGCTACAGTTTCTTCACAATTAGTCTGCATTTAAAATCACATTTATTTATTTTTATGTTATTTTATTGAAATCTAATTTAGGTGGCCATGATAAGTTTTCAGTTATTTGAAAAAGTGCTTCCATAGTTGTATAGATATTACTTCATCTAGCTTAAATCACATTGTGTTTCTAATGTTTGCTTACTTCCTAGGTTTCCCTATCTAAGCCCACCAGGATAAATAGGGATCAGTAATATTGTCTCACAATGGAAATACCAATAGACTTTCCAACATGGATGGGGAAACCATAAAAGCCCCATTCATGAATAAAGAGCTACAGACAATTAATACCTCCTGAGAGGGAGAGAACCAGTCTTCTCCAGGGATGAGCCCCTGATCAGTGGTCATCCTTCAGCATATATACATATGAGCAACATTAAGTGAACTCAGAAGTGTGTGTGTGTGTGTGTGTGTGTGTGTGTGTGTGTGTGTGCTATAACTGGGAAGAAAACTAATGAAATTGAGATGAGGGGATAGAGGAGGAGTTGGAGGAGTGAGAGGGAGCAATTTAAATGGTAGAAATCCAGTACTGGTGTGTGAAATACTCAATTTTTAAAAAATTTCATTAAAATAGAGAAGATCCTATGTATTTCCTATATCCCCAATTATATTTATCCAATGGTTTTAGTGAGAATTTTTTCAAAGTGAAACATTTTGTTAAATCAATAAATAACTTCACATAATTTTCTTTGTTTATTTCATACTGCTGTATGTTGTGGAATAGAAGAGAGACTAAGAAGAGAGGCACTGGTGTATGATTCTGAGAAGATGGGATTGCTAGCTAGTGTTTGTTAGGAGGACCAGGACAGTAGGTTCTTCACCTGGAAGAGGAAGAGAGGAAAATGCACTAACGAACAATTCAGGTAAGAACTCCTCTGTTCCTGACTTCCTCTCCCCTCCTGCAATAATAAAAAGATAGCTTAGGGATGCCAATGGGGTGAGGTTGGAGGAGAAAATGGGCTTTAAAAAGCTGGCAAACTGAAACATCAAAGTGAAAAGTAGGAAGTTGATCCCAAGAAATATACCAGGACTGCTAAATAATATTGAGTTGACCAAAGGTGAAAAGTCATGAAATTATAGAAAACTATACATTGCAATATTCTCTCCTGACTATTTTGTTACCTGGACATGGATTATATATATAGAAGTCATGGCAGGAACTCAAGGAGATCCCTGCAGGCAAGAGCTGAAGCAGAAGCCACAGAGGAATAAATGCTGCTTATTGGCTTTCTGCTTTCTTTCTTATTTTATTTTATTTTACAATACAATTCAGTTCTACATATCAGCCACAGATTCCCTTATTCTCCCAGCTCCTGCCACCCTCCCCTTCCCCCCAGCCCACCCCCTATTCCCACTTCCTCCAGGGCAAAGCCTCCCCCGAAGATTGAGATCAACCCGGTACACTCAGTCCAGGCAGGTCCAGTTCCCTCCTCCCAGGCCCAGCCAAGCAAAGCCCCACGTTTCAAACAGCCAACTCATGCAATGAGCACAGGACCTGGTCCCACTGCTTGGATGCTTCCCAAACAGATCAAGCCAATCGACTGTCTCACCCATTCAGAGGGCCTGATCCAGTTGGGGGCCCCTCAGCCATTGGTTCATAGTTCATGTGTTTCCATTTGTTTGGCTATTTGTCCCTGTGCTTTATCCAACCTTGGTCTCAACCATTTTCCTGAACTTGCTGCTGCATTTCCTCCTTTTGTGCCCCCCTCAGAATCTAAGGAATCTTATCCCAAGTCCCTATTCTTTAATTTAGATGCTAATGAGCAGTGAAATGACTAAACCATGGACATGAATAAGAGGAAGATAGACAACAGAGGTCTTAAGGGGAAGCTCATGAAGAAGATAATAAACGTTTCACTAATCCAGCATCACCTGCATACCCTGACCTACTATATTCAGGGCAGGAGGACTCACTCCTCTTTCTGAACCAGGGTGTTCTCACAGAGACCTGAACTTCTTGCTGTTACAGTAGTGCAAGCTGAATTAGTTCTATGAATCTTTCATGGAAACTGCCTGGTACTTAACCTCTCCTGACCTTCTGCTAGCTATGCAGAAGAAGATATTTGTCTTCTTCCTATTCATGCTGTTTATTCCTCTTTTTTTTTTTCACAAACTTCATCCTGTACTACATTTCCTTGATTCCTAAGCAATAAGAATGTAAATTTCTCTAGAGGCATATCATACAAATTTTAACCCTCCTGACTTTCATGTGGCAAAAGTACTTTCCTTTCCAGGGTTTCATACTTTGTTCTGTAAGCAAGGGTAAGGATTAACAGGTACAGAAAGGTACGTGTACTCTTTTAGGTGAGTGGGCAGGATTATAACTGAAAGAGGAAGATCATGATATTCCTACTTGACCACTCTGACCTTTAAGTAGTAGAGCTGATGTGAGGCAAGAATGATGTGTGCTTATACTGAAGTCACAGCTCAGCATTGGACATAACCAACTCATTTTTAATGGATGGACGTAAGTTTGACATGTGAATGTATTTTTGAAATTATCTTTCTTCAACAGAGATTTCCTCCATTGAAGAACTGTTTTATTGGAATCCTCCAATCCTTCTTGCTCTTAAATTCTTATCATAGGGTCCCCTGAGCCCTGAGGGAAGTGATTCGAAGAAGACTTCCCATGTGGGGCTGAGTATTCTAAGACTTCTTATCCATTCTAAAATGTCTGGCTGTGGATCTCTAGGTTTGTTCCCATCTGCTGCAGAAGAAAGCTTCTCTGATTATGGATGATCAAGACACTGTAGGAAAATGTCCTTAGGAATCATTTTATTGCTACAATGTTTTGTTTGTTTTAATTTTTTTTTTTTTAGAACAGCAGTATTCAGTTTTACCTTGGGCCCCTGGGCTATTTATTCACAGGTTCTGGATCACCCAAGCAGTGTCAGGGATGGGTTCCATATTGTGGAGTGGTTCTTCAGTCAAATTAGATATTTGTTGGTTACTCACACAAACTTTGGGCCACCATTGCACTAGCATAATTTGAAGGCAGGAAACTACTATAGATCAATGGGTATTTGGCTGGACTGGGGTTCACATTTCTCCTTTGGTAGTATGTAGAGTACCTTCCTATACCAAAGACACTAGCATGAGGGGTAAAGGCTTTATGTAGGCACCAGCTTGACTTCTTAATGTTCAATGAGTTGTGTAGGTCTGTCTTCAACAGTAGAGCCTTGCTCTTAGTTTGTGGAGAGCAACCTATAATCTTGGCAACAGCCTGGGTTGCTTGGGGATTCCCAGGGAACCCTTAAAGCCAGCAGCTCATTTAGATATAACCCAATCTTGGTACTGGAAGACTCATCTGGGGATTAGAGATTGGCCATTTGGGACTCTGTCTCTCCATTATTTATTGGATGATTTCATTTAGATCACCTTCATACATGTATACACATTTTAGAAAACTTTTACTATGTTATGTTTCCATAGTATCTCTTAAATGGACCTTAAATTTAGCTGATCTTCCTGTTCCTGCCCTTACCCCTCATCCATCTATAATTATTGATTATAGTTCCCTTCCTAGGGAGATCTATGTTACCCACACACACACAACACACATCCAGTCCATTACTCTGTAGGGAAATTCTGTGGTTCTACAGATTGTAGCTTGGTTATCACTGACTTCGTAGATAATATTCACATATAAATAATTATATACCATATTTGTCTTTCTCATTCTGGGTGACCTCAGTGAGGAAGATTTTTTTTTCTAGTTTTATCTATTTACCTGAGAATTGCATGATTTCATTTTTTTTTTTGTAATGGCTGAATAATACTCCATTATATAAATGTACACATTTTCTTTACTCATTCTTCTGTTGAAGGATATCTCAGTTGTTTTTTATTTCTGGCTACTATGAAGAGAGCAGCAATGACAAGGCTGACCTAGTGTCTCTGTGGTAGGATGAAGCATCTTTGGGTATATTCCTGAAAGTGATATAGCTGAATCTCGAGGTAAATCAATTCCCATTTTCCAGAGGGACAACCACACTGATTTCCATAGTGGCTGAACTAGATTCCACTCCCACCAGCAATGAATGACTGTTTCCCTTCCTCCATATCCTCACTAGCATGAGTTGTCACTTATTTTATTGACCAACTCATTCTGACAGATGTAAGATGGAATCTCAAAATGGTTTTGATTTCTAGTTCCCTGATGACTAAGGATGTTGAATATTTAAGTGTTTCTCAGTCATTTGAATTTTCTCTATTGAGATTTATGTTTAGATCAGTGCCTTATTTTTAATCGGGTTATATGTCTCCTTGATACCTAGTTTTTTTTTGTTTTTTTTTTTTTAGTTCTTTATATATTTTGGATATTAGCCCTCTATTGCATGTATAGTTGTAAAAATCTTTACCCATTCTGTAGGTTGCCACTTTGTCTGAATGACAGGGTCCTTTGCCATGCAGAATCTTTTCAGCTTTATGAGATACTATTTATTAGTTGTTGATCTTAGTGCCTGAGTTAATACCTTTCTGTTTAGAAAGTCTGTTCCTGTGCCATTGAGTTTAAGGGTATTTGCTACTTTCTTTTCCATCAGGTTCAGTGTACCTGGTTTTATGTTGAGGTTTTTGATTAATTTATAATTGAATTATTTTCATGATGATAAATAAGCATCTATTTAGATTAATTGACATTGCAGTCATCTAGTTTAACCAGCACCATTTGTTATCTTTTTTACCAGTGTGTATTTCAGATTTCTTCATAAAAATAAGGTGTCCATAGTTGTGTGAATTTGTGTCTGCAACTTCAATTCAATTCCACTGATTGATGTGCCTGTTGATGGGCCAATACCATGATGGTTTTATTACTATAGCTCTGTAGTACAGTCCTTTAAATTACTCATGATTGTTTTAGCTATCCTGTTGTGTGTATGTATGTGTGTGTGCACACGTGCGTGCATGCGTGCGTGCGTGCGTGCGTGCGTGCGTGCGTGCGTGTGTGTGTTTCCATATGAATCTGAAGATTGTCATTTCAAGATCTGTAAAGGATTGTGTTGGGATTTTTATGGAGTTTGCAGTGCATCTGTAGATTAGTTTTGGTAGGATGAATATTTTTATGATATTGATATTAATCATACTGATCCAGGAGCATGGAAGATATTTTCCCTCTTCTGATATCTTCTTCAATTTTTTTTTCTTCAATGCTTTAAAGTTTTTTTTTTTATGCAAAGCTTCCACAAACTTGATTAGATTTACTCCAGGATAATTTATATTATTTGAGGCTATTATGAAAGATGTTGTTTCTTGATTTCTTTCTTACTCTGTCATTTATATATAGGGAAGATATTGATTATTGCGAGTTAAGTTTGTATCCAGCTACTTCACTGAAAGTGCTTATCAGCTGTAGGAGTTTCCCTGTGGAAGTTTTATGGTAATTTACTATAATAACATCTGGAAATGTAGATGCTTTGACATCCTCCTTTTCAAATTTATCTTTTTGATCTCCTTCGGTTATCTTATTCCCCTAGCTAAGACTTAAAGCACTCTATTAAATAGGTGTGGACAGAGTGGTCATCCCTGTCTTGTTCCTGATTTTAGTAGAATTGTTTTGAGTTTCTTTACATTTAAGTTGATGTTGGCTATAGGCTTACTGTAAAACGCTTTTATTATGTTGAGGTATATCCTTTGTATCTCTAATCTCTCTGGGACTATATAATGGAGAATTTTGTCAAAATGCAATAAGTATTAGATTTAGTCAAAGGCCTTTCTGCATCTGATGAGATAAGCATGTGGGTTTAGTCTTCCAGTTTGTTTATATGGTGGATTATATTTATCAGTTTGTGTATGATGAACCATCCCTGCATCTATGTGATGAAGCCTACTTGATCATGCTACATGTTCTTTTTTTAATATGTTCTTGGGTTTGGTTTGCAAATACTTTACTGAGAATTTTTACATTTATGTGTAGATGAATTTCTAAACAGTCTTATTAAATAAGAAACACAGAGCCAAATACAGAGTTAAAGCCTAAGAGATCAGAGCAAGAGCCATGACTACCTTTAGCTTACCACTCGCTGTCGTCCTTCCCCTGAGAGAGAGACCTTCTTCCTGTGTGTCTGTGTTTTATTGCTTTCCTGTTATGCCTTCTCATTGGCTCTAAGCCCAGCCACATGACTTCCTTGTCACTGCCTGCCTATACAGACCTCCTGGTCTCTATGGTTGATACTGAGATTAAAGACTCAAGGGTTACCACACTTAGCTGTGTCCTTGACCACACAGAGACTCTGCCTGCCATGTGATCAGATTAAGGGCGTGGGCTACCACCACCTGACTTCTATTTCTGGCTCGCTAATGACCTCTGATCTCCAGGCAAACTTATTTATTAATATACAAATGAAATTGCATTTCAGCACAATTAAAATATCACCACATTTATGTTCATGAGGGAAAACAGTCTGTGGTTCTCTTTCTTGGTTGAGACATTATGACATTTGGGTATCAGAGTAAGTGTGACCTCATAAAATGAATTGGGCTATGTTCCTTGTTTCTATTTTGTGAAATAATTTGAGGAATATTGGTGTTGATTCTTCTTTGAAAGTCTGGTAGACTGTCATCATAGAACCTTTCTCCAGTAACTGATGAAAGCAGATGCAGAGATCCATAGCCAAACACCAGGCCAAGCTCTAGGAGTCCAGTCGAAGAGAGAGAAGAGGGATTCTATGAGCAAGGGGTATCAAGATCACGATGGGGAAACCTACAAAGGCAACCAAAACAAACTGATGGGAACTCACAAAATTTAGACCAACACCTGTAGAGCCTCCCACAGAACTGGACTAGGCCCTCTGCATAAGTGAGATAGTTATATAGTTTGATCTGCTTAAGGAGCCCCCAGGCAGTAGGATCAGGATCCACCCCTGGTGCATGAGTGGGCGTTTTAGAGACCACTACCTATGGTGGGACACCTCCCACAGCCTTGAAGCAGGGGCAGGGGGCTTGGACCTGCCTCTCCTGAATGTACTAGGCTCTGCTGACTCCTCATGGGAGGCCTTACCTTCTTGTAGGAGAGAATGAGGGGGTTGGGGAGGAGGCTGGAGGGGCACCAGGAGGGAAGAAGAGGATTGTAGCTGGAGTTTTCTCCAGTCTTGCCTGGCCCACGGTCAGGACAAATCTCTCTCACCTGCCAGTCTCTCAGCTGCTCAGACCCAAAGGACTAAAAACACAGAGACTTATATTGCTTACAAACTGTATGGCCGTGGCAGGCTTCTAGTTATCTAGTTCTTCTATCTTAAATTAACCCATTTCTATAAATCTATATCTTGCCACATGGCTCGTGGCTTACCAGTATCTTACATGTTGGTATTCATGGCGGCAGCTGGCAGCCTCTCCTCTGCCTCAACCTTCCACTTCCCAGAATTGTCTACTCTGCTTGTCCCACTCTGCTTGTCCTGCCTGGCTACTGGCCAACCAGCACTTTATGCAGAGTGATATCCACAACAGGGGATCTGTGATTGGTATGTAAAATGAGTATAAAATTCTTAAGAAAAAAGAAAAATGTAACAAAAATTTTAAAAGGAGATGAATATTCAATTTTTTAAAAAGTCTGGTAGAATTCTGTGCTAAAATCATCTGGCCCTGGGCCTTTTTTTACGTCAAGAGACTTTGAATGACTTCTATTTCACTAGAGATTACAGGTCCATTTAAATTGCTTATCTAATCTTGATTTAACTTTGGTAGGTAGTATATAGGGGAAAAATATCCATTTCTTTCAGATATTCCAATTCAGTAGAATATAGCTTTTTAATATATGTTCTTATGATTCTCTGGATTCCTTGGTGTCTGTTGTTATACTCCCATTTTGTCTATAATTTTGTTAATTCCTATCTTCTCTGTTCATCTTTTAGTTCATTTGGATAAGGGTTTGTTGATGTTATTCATTTTCTCAAACAATCAACTCATTGATTCATTAATTTTTTGGGGGGGTTGTTTGTTTGTTTTTCTTTTTTATTGACTTTAAACCTGATTTTGATTATTTCTTGCCATCTACTACTTTTGAATGTGGTTTCTTCTTTTTGTTCTAGAGCTTTCAGTTAACAGTACACTGTTAAGTTACAAGTATGAGACTTCCGCATTTTTTTTATGTAGTCAGTGCTATGAACTTGCCTCTTAGAATCGCCTTTACTGTGTCCTATAAGTTTGGGTATGTTGTCTGTATCTATTATTATTCAATTCTAGAAAGTCTTTCATTTCTTTCTTAATTTCTGTTTTGACCCACTTGTCTTTCAGTGGTGAGCAGTTTGGTTTCCATGAATTTGTATGCTTTCTTTGTTTCTGTTTTTGTTGATACCCAGCTTTAATCCATGGGTTCATGGAGTTATTTCAATTTTCCTGTACCCAGTCAGACTTGCTTTGTATCAGAGTGTGTGGTCAATTTTGGAGAGAACTCCATGAAGTGATAAAAATGAGGGTATATTCTTTTGTGTTTGGGTGAAATGTTCTGTAAATATCTGTTAGGTCCATTTGGTTTATATTATCTGTTAGCTCCAGCATTTCTCTTTCTATTTTTTGTCTGGATGATCTATCTGTCTATTGGTGAGAATGGGTTATTCAAGTCTCCCACTACAAGTGTGTGATATTCAGTACATGATTTAAGCTGTAAGAATGTTTCTTTTATAAACTTGGGTGCCCTTGTATTTGGTGCATAGATGTTAAGAATTACAATGTCTTTTGGTAGATTTTTTTCTTTGTGGAATATGTAGTGTCCTTCCCCATCTCTTCTGATTAGTTTTTGTTTACAATCAATTTTGTCAGATATTAAAATAGCTACACCAGCTTATGTCTTAGGTCCATTTGCTGGGAATATCTTTTGCCAACCGTTTACCTTAACATGATGTTTATCCTTCATGTTAAGGTGTGTTTCTTGGATACAGCAGAGGATGGATTCTGTTTTGCATTAATTCTGTTAATCTGTGTCTTCTTATTGAGGAATTAAGACCATTGATGTTGAGAGATATCAATGAACAATGTTTGTGGATTCCTGTTATTTTGTTATTGTTGTTGTTGTTGTTGGTGTGTGTGTGTATGTGATTCCCCTCTTTTGATTTTCTTGTCTGGGATTATTTATTCCCTGTGTTTCCTTGGGTGTAATTAACCTCTATTGGTTGGAGTTTTCCTTCTAGTGCCTTCTGTAGGGCTAGACTGTTACATAATGCTTAAATTTGGTTAAACATATAACATCTAATTTTCTCCATCTATTGTGATTGAACGCTTTGCTGGGTATAGTAGTCTGGGTTGGTATCTATGATCTCTTATAGTCAATAGAACATTTGTCTATGTCCTTCTGGCTTTTTGAGTCTCCATTGAAAAGTCAGGTATTACTCTAATAGGTCTGCCTTTATTTGTTACTTTATGTTTTTCCCTGTAGCTTTTAATATTCTTTCTTTGTTATGTATGTTCACTATTTGGTTATTATGAGCTGAGGGATATATATATATATATATATATATCATAATAATATATGTATATATACACACATACATATATATATGGTCTTCTGTAGGCTACTTGTACTTTGATAGGAATCTCCTTTCAGTTAGATAAAGTTGCTTCTATGATTTTGTTGAAAATGCTTCCTATGGCTTTCTTCTCCTTCTTTAATTCCTATTATTCTTAGAGTTGGTCTTTATATAGTGTCCCTGGGTGTTTTGTGTCAGAATATATATACATGCATATGTATATATAAACTGTTTATTACATATATACATAATATATGACATTTTCTTTGACTCAGATATGTATTTCTTCTATTGTGTCTTCAGTACCTGACAGTCTCACTTCTATCTCTTCTATTCTGTTGGTAAGACTTGCCTCTGAGTTTCCTGTTTGAGTTCTTAAAATTTTCATTTCCATAAGTTTGGGTTTTCTTTATTGAAATTTATTCCATTTCTGCTTTCAGGCTTGAGCTTTTTTAAAAAATTAAATTTATTTATTTATTTTACATGCTGCTGCAGTTTCCCTTCCTTTTTTCCCTCCCATTTCCTCTCCCAACCTCCCCTTTGTCCCCTATGCACTCATCCTCTGTTTCTGTTCAGAAAGAGGCAGGCCAGGCATGGGTACCAACAAAGCTACACATATCAAATTGCAGCAGTACTAATCTCCTCCCCTGGTGTTAAGGCTGGGCAAGGCAACCCAAATATGAGGAATAGGTTCCCAAAAGCCAGTCAAAGCATTAGGGACAGCCTCTGCTCCCACGGTTTGAAGTCCCACAAGTAAATCAAGCTACACAACTGAAACATATATTCAGAGTACCTAGGTTGGCCCCATCCAGGCTTCCTGGTTGTTGCTTCAGACTCTGTGAGCTCCTCTGAGCCCAGGTTAGTTGTTCCTGTGGGTTTTCTTGTGATGCCGTTGACCCTTCTCGCTCTTTTAATTCTTCATCCCTCTCTTCAGTCAGGTTCTCTGAGCTTGGCCGATTTTTGGCTTAGGGTCTTTGCATATGATTCCATCTGGGTGAAGGATCTCTGATGACAATGGGGTAGTCACCAATCTATGAGTATAGTTAGGCATCATTATGTTGACTTTTTTATTTTTTATCCAATTTTGTTTGCTTCTATCCTAGGTCTTTGGGCCATCCAACCTCAGGGTCCTGGCATTTTCTTCCACTGTTTGTATTTTTCATAAATTTCTAAGGGATTTATTCATATTTTTTCTTTAAAGACCTCAATAATATTCATAAAGATTTAAAATCTTTGTCTTTTGCTTCAGATTTATTGCAACACTCAGGGCCTACTTGCTAAGCATTGTTGGCTCTAGCAGGGGCATATTGTCCCGGATATTACTGATTATGTTTTCATGCGGATGTCTAGGCATCAGGGTTTGGCAATATTATAATTGTAGGTGCTGATATCTGGTCTTGTCATTGATTAGTGTTTGTTCCTTGGTTTCTGTTGCCCTCTTTGATTCTTAGGATAGTGTGGTAGCTGTGTTTTGCCTTGTAGGATATTTTTCTGGGATCCTGATAAGTGTGCCACAGGGATTCATGATAAAAAGAAACTATGTTTTGGGAACTGGCACTTAGGAATTATGACGTGTTTGGAAGGTGTGGTAGTTTGAATCTAATTAGCCCCCATAATCTCATAGAGAGTGGCACTATTAGGAGGTATGGTTTTGTTGGATGGGTATGACTTTGTTGAAAGAAGGGTGCCTCTGTGGGAGCAAGCTTTGAAGTTTCCTATACTCAGGATACTGTCCAGTATCTCAGTTGACTTCTGTTGCCTGCAAGATGTAGGACTCTCAGCTACTTCTCCAGCACTGCATCTGCCTGCATGCCACTGTGCTCCCCGCTGTGATGAAAATGGACTGAACCTGTGAAAAATAAGCTGCCACCTCAATTAAATGTTTTCCTTTATAAGAGTTACTGTGGTCATGGCGTCTCTTCACAGCAATAGAAATCCTAACTAAGAGCAAGGGTGACTTAGATGGTCGACAGGAGGGAGGAAAGCAGGGTTTTGCAAAAGGTCTTCTTAGTCCCCTGGCAATGATGTCATAGAGTGAAGAGAGGCCACAACAGGGAGTGTGCTACAGAGTTTGGGATGAGACTACAGATTTGGATATGGAGGGAGGAGGTAGAGTTAACATCTGAAGCTAGCCTACCTCCTTAGCTGATCCATTTGTTTCTATGTCAGGCTTAGCTGGATATTGTAGGATATTCTTCTGGGATCCTGATAAGTGTGCCACAGGGATTCATGATAAAAAAAAAAAAAAAAAAAAAAAAAAAAAAAAACAGAGAAAGCATACTGGAGTTGGAGGCCAGGATAACAGGATGAATGGGGAGGAATTTTGAAGAACTATGTGATCTGTTGGAGATGGGGGCAGAGAGGAAGGGAGGCCACAGCAGATCATCTGCTACAAAGATGGGGTGAGGCTGGGAGATCAGGTTTGCAGCAGAGAGAGGAGGCAGCAGTGTAGTTCCATGGTTAGGCTACCTACTTCCCTCTCCAGAGTGGCCTGCAGGTTCCCAGGGAACTCCTGCTGGAGCCAGGGACTTGGATAAAGTGATTTGTGGGCTGAGGAAAAGCTGGAGGGGAAGATCTATGTGTTCCACTGGAGATAGAGGCAGGGAAGGAGGAAACTTGCAGCAGATTTTCTGCTACAAAACTCAGGATGAGATTGGGGGATGAGACTTGGAGGAAGAAGGGAAAGATGAGGATTGCAATTAGCCTATCTGCTTCCCTGGACTGCGTTACTAATAAAACTTGGGGTCCAAACAAACAGTATCAATCGCTTGAAAGTCAAACCAGCCGAACCAGGAGAGTGATACTACATATATAATCAGTGAAAAGTCACTGAAAAATTAGCATACAAGTAAGAAAGGTAGAATAAGTTGTTTAAAGGGCGAAGGATCTGGCAGCTTTATGAAACAGGCATTGGAGGAAAGTGTCTGAGCATTTGATTAACAAGGCTTAAATAGTCTCAGCATGATGTAGCTTTTGGGTGTTTTAAAAAGTATTTTAATTACATTTCTCTGTGTCCTCTCTCTTCTCTTTCTCTCTCCCTTTCTCTCTCTCTCTCTCTCTCTCTCTCTCTCTCTCTCTCTCTCTCTCTTTTTCTGGGTGTGGTGTGGTGTGTGTGTGTGTGTGTGTGTGTGTGTGTGTGTGTGTGTGTTGGAGGTCATAGGACAATGTGGGAATCATGTTTTCTCCATTTCCCATTTGGATCTCCGGGATCAAAGTCAGGTCTTTAGGCTTGGTGACCAGCATCCTTATCCACTGAACCATCTTCCCAGCCCAGGTTTTAATTCCATAACAGAAGCTTTTCCTTTGGAAAACATAAATTGCATTATATAGATAATAAACATCTTAAGACATCAAAAAAATAAAATATAATTGAGGTAAAACAAGTGTATCAAGGAAGTGGAGTGACGTAAACAGCACAGAACAGGACTCTAGAAACATCAGTCAGCTTTCACTGTCACAAGAATTACCATTATGTTTTTGAAAAGGCAGATGAAAACTCTGACCTTTGGCACCAAATAGTGAATCATTTCAAACAACAACATCAAAAAGAATGTTACTTTCCTCTAGTGCTGGTATGGTACTTTACTTACTAATCATAACAGTCAAATATACACTGTGCACCATCACAAGGACAAGGTTCATCTAAGTTCCACAAGGTCCTTCCCATCTGAGCTCTCTCTCTCTCTCTCTCTCTCTCTCTCTCTCTCTCTCTGTGTGTGTGTGTGTGTGTGTCTGTGTGTGTCTGTGTGTCTGTGTGTCAGTCTGTCTGTCTGTCTGTCTTTCTGTCTTTGTCTCTATGACTCTTTCCCCCTCTCTTTTTCTCACCAAAAATTAAATGCCATTCACTTAAGTCATAATTTTATGCCTGATGGAACTCAACTATGATATTGCTCCAAAAGATTTCTGCTTCTCATTGCTGCAAAAAATAAAATCTTAGCTATATAGCAAGGTGTATCAAGAACTCCTGTCTACTTCCCCAGCCTTGTTACATGACATTCACATATACACAGAATAACCTGACTAGTCAGGAACAGCAGGCACTCTGCCTTGAATATCTTCTTCCTTCAGCTTATTCAGCCGATGAGACACAATTCAATCTTACTTCAATTTTTCTACCTATGGCATTTATAATTACCAATCCCTTCCTACTTCATAAGTCTGAATATGTTTCATTGTCCATTTCCTGGAATTTTTTTTCTGCTTCAATAAGTTTCACACAGGAATGATACTATAGCTTTGCTCTCTAACTTTTTAAGGCCTGTCATGGTCCCTAGCATGAAATAGAAATTTGGTACATGACAGTTTGTTAGCCATTAATTTACTTTCTGTATTATTAATTATTATTATCTTTAAACTTTTTCATACTATGTATTTTGTTCATATATGATACTCTTCCTCAAATCCTCCATGATCCTTATAGCCTCACTACCCACAAAACTTCTTTTTTTTTTCTCAAAAAATAAATATCTCCCAAAATAAAAAAAAGAAAACAAAACAAAAACTAAAAGACAAAAACACCAAACCATAATAATAAAAGTACACACAAGCACACACACACACACACACAATAATGTCAGTTTTGTCTTGGTCAACTAACCTTGAACATGAGGCTTGCCTTGGAATGTAGCTGGTATAACCAGTGCCATTCCATCGGAGAAAAATGATTTCCCCTCTCCTAACAGTTATCAATTGCAAATTGTTTCTTGGTTAAGAGTGGCACTTTGTGCCCTCTTCCTCTTCTCTGTACTGAGATTTTGTATGAAATTTGTTCCAGTTTTGTGCATGCTGCTGCAGGTCTCTGTAAGTTTATGTGTCCATCAGCTCTCTTATTTCTAGAAGACATTGTTTCCTTAGACATATCCACCATCTCTGACTCTAATAATCTTTCTTCCTTCCCTTCTACATAGATTCCTGAGCTTTTATGGGACAGGATTGAAATAAACATTCAATTTTGGACTGAGTGCTCCCAGGTCTTGTACTCTGTGTGCATTGTCCAGTTGTGTGGGTGTCTATGTTAATTACCACCTACTGTAAGAAGAGGCTTCTCTAATGTGGGTTGAATGAGGCATAGATTTATGGATATAGCAATATGTCCTTAGGAGTCATTTTAGTGCTCTTTTCATTTACCAGACTAATAGTACCAGGTATACCCCTAGGGTCCATTACCTAGTAGCTTAAGGCTTGGGACCACATTAGCAGTGCCAGGTTCACACTCATTGATTGGGCTTCAAAACCAATCACAAAGTGGTTGGTTATTTCCATAACATTTGTACCACTATTGCAATGAATCAGTAGATCTATCTTGCAAGAAGATCACTATTGCATGTCACAGGGTTTGTAGCTGGGTGACACAGATGATCACTTTTCACTCCTAGTAGCTTGTGTAGTATTTTCCAGAATTCTGAATGCTATTCAACAGGGATGAAGCTTCTAGTAGGGTACCAGCTTTATTCTTTCATGTTTGACGTTAAAAATAAGTGGTATCTTCAACTCTAAGTAGTTATCCTTATGTTGTGAAGGGTAACCAATGGTATTTGCAATACTCTGTAATATTTGGGGGGTTTGATGGTTCCTTTTGGCCAGTTACTCAACAAGATGTAATCCATTCCTGGTGCTGGTTTTTTGCATGGTAAGATAAGCTGTCTAAATGAGGCATCTCCATTATATGGTAACTCCATTTAAATTCCTTTCCATATTTTAGGAGACCTCTAGAAGCTTCTAGTAGATTTTCATATTGCTTTTTAAAAGACCTTTAGTGAACTTCATTTTGCTATGAAATATGATTATATTTTAACTAAAAGCTTATTGGGTCTTACTTTGAAGATGACTTCTTTTCATGGGATTATTTTAACAGAAACATAATATTGATAATCATGTCCTTGATATTCTAGCCATTCACCTGAGATTTATAGAGCAAATATTTTCTCTTCACAAACAAAATATGGATTTTACCATCTGTGATAGTTTAGTAAGAAAAGATACCAAACCTACTCAGGACAAAACAAAAATCTTCTAATTATTAGCTGAATAAATTTAATTAATAGCAAAAGTAAAAAGAAATTGTATGCTTTTATTTTGCCCATAGGATGCTGTGACTCTTGGAGAATGCTGTTCATGCATTAACATATCCTGCCTGATCTGCAACTCAAGCCATTGCAAAGTTTTCTTAATCTGGGGAAATGCTGCTGCTCAAATTTAATATGGAATCATCTCCCAGGACAAAGACTCAGATGGGGAGAGCCATGGCTAGAAGCAGAGCAGTGGAACTCTGTTCAAAATGGCCTTGCTGTGGAACTCCTTCGTGGATTTTAGCATCCATGAAATTAGAGAAATAAGTATACCTTGAAGTGGCTTTATTTGCTTACAGGAAGCTAGACAGCACTTCCTTGCTTTGCTGCTTCTTGAAGGTTTTGGGATCTTCAAATGGCATTAAAAGCTAGGGAATGGAAAACAAAAACTACAAGCAATTGCCTGGCTAATGTTTGTCTGAAATGCAAAGTCGGGAGAAAGTAGAACATCTTCAAAGAGTGCAATCAGCTTGAAATGAGTGGTAAAAATTCGATTATGTACCAGTGCAAATTTGTGCAACAAATTGCCCTCAGCCATGTGTGGCCTGGGAACATATTTGCTATTTTCATATCATTTTGACTTTCAGTGGGAAAAAAAAAACATAAACACAAGGACCTCAAAAATATTTTTTAAGGTTGTCACTGCCCATAAAATATCACTATATGTGTCATTCAGGAAAACTCAATTAAATTTTATTCAAAACTTTTTACTGTAAAATTTAAACCACTTTAGAGCAATCTTTTAAATGTACATTTGTATGGCTATAATTGATGTTTCTAGAAACAAGAATGTATCAAAAGAAACTACTTATCACGGTCAAAAACATTTAGAAACATGGTAGACAGAGCCAAACTGGTCCTTGGAACTTGTTCTGCAGAATGTCTCTGTCACGTTTGCTTTTGTTTGGTTGGTTAGTTGTTTTTGCTGGTGCTGAGGTTGAATTCCAGGGCCTTGTACATGCCAGGAAGGTGCAGGAATACTGATCCAGTTCCCAATAGGGTGTTTGGATCCAGGGGTAGGATACCTCAGAGATCCATGACAGAACTAAACACAAGAGGGAAAAAAAGTCAATGAAATGACTCCTAATGACATTCTGCTATTCTCATAGATTGATGTCTAGCCTAGCTGTCATCAGAAAGACTTCACCCAGCAACTGATGGAAACAAATGCAGAGACCCACAGTCAAACACTAGGCAAATCTCTGGGAATCCTGTGCAAGATGGAAGGAAGGATTTTAAAACCCAGTGGTCTCAAGTGCACCTCAAAAACACCCACAGAAATAACTAACCTGGGCTCATTGGAGCACACAGAGATTCAATAGACAACCAGGGAGCCTGCATGGGACTGACCTAGGACCACTGCATATATGTTATATTTGTGCAACTTGGTCTTTGTGTGAGACTTCTAACAGTGAGAGCAGGGGCCATCTCTGACTCTATTGCCTGCTTTTGAGACTCATTCTTTCTACTGGATTGCCTCACCCAGCCTTAATAGTCTCACTGCAACTTGGTATACCATGGCTGACTGATATCCATGAGAGGCCAACCTGTATTTGGAGAGAAACAAAGGGAGGGGGTTGCAGAGGGTGCAGGCAGGGTGTGTATGTGGGGTGTATGTGTATGTGTGTGTGTGTGTGTGTGTGTGTGTGTGTGTGTGTGTGTGTGTGTGAGAGAGAGAGAGAGAGAGACAGAGACAGAGACAGAGACAGAGAGACAAAGAGACAGAGAAAGAGGGAGGAGGGAGAGAGAGATTGGGAAGAAGGGAGTGGGGAGAAACTTTGATTGAGATGTAAAAACAAACCAACAAAAAGAATGTGTTAGAGGCTACATTAGGCCAACACTCACTGTAAACCTTCTTGCAAGGAAAGATTTTCTAAATTTATGTGACCAAAGGAGATAACTATTCTACAACACATCACTAATAAGGCTGAATTTCAGTATTGGTGGACAAGCATGCAAAATCAAAACAAACAATTTTCATGGCATTTCATTACAATGTATAAGTGTAACTTTTGTTGTTGTTAGTGTTCTTACTGTTTCTAGTCAGTTGATTTTAGAGTACTCACAGTGATTCAAGAAAAGCCAGGGCTCTGATTGATGTTAAGAGTGCCTAACATATAGTTTCTTTGAAATGAATACAATCAGTAACCTTGGAGAAAAGTCCCAAATTTTCATTAGGTTCATTGTAATCAGAATTTTCATTATGCACTCCTTCACTATAGTTTGTACAACAAAAATGTAAAATCTGGATAGTTAATAAACAACAGAAATGCATTTCTCACAGTTAGCCTGGGAACCCAAGGTCAATGTGCATCAGAATTCATCTTATTTCTTTTATACATGGCATTTTATTTCTGTTCTCACTCTGAAGGGGTGAGCAGACTTTCAGGCATTTTTTACTGGAGTATTAATTCATTAATGAACACATACTTACAATTAAATCATCTTCTATGGTAATCACCTTGGAAATTAGGACTTCCACGAATGAGTTTTGTGGAGGACACATACAGAGTGCACTGTTTAGCTCTGTAGCTCTTCTCTTTTCCACATCCATTGTTTCTTACAGAGAGAAACAAACTCTTTTAAGATAGTTGTTCCTTAATAATCTAGACTAGAAAAATTGGTAGGATTCTACCATGACCCAACATCTCTACAACTCTAATATTAACACAGAGTTTAGCAAGAAGCCACCTTAACTTGAAGATGTGTAAAGATTTTGCCATCATTCAAACCTTATAAAATACCTATAATATCATGAAATACATACTATGTAGTTCATAGTGCTCTATAATGAAACTCCATGAGCATATAAATATAGGAAACTTGTCAGTTTGAATTTCATTCATCAGTGATGATAATTTTCTCAGAAGTTTTGATTTTAAAGTAGATACAAGTATCATGAAGTCAGAACTCTCCCTATGATGTTCTTAACACCAGTACCTATAATAAGACACAATGTAGAGTAGACAGTAAAATATTATGGACTGAATGAATGCACTTTGAAACATGAATTCTCTTATTTCTGAGATGTTACAAGTAAAAGAAAATATAATAAAGGCAAAAGAAAGTGATCATTCTGATTTTATGCAATATAATTAAGATCATGACTCATTCTCCAGGCCCATATAATAAACTCTGCCCTTTACATATATAAATCATTGCCAGCTTGTATCACATTGCTGTTTGAAATACAAATAAAAGTAGCTTCGCCAACCCAATACAAAGGAATAAACACCTTCAATCCAGCTTCTATTTAAATTCTTTTTAGCTTAGCCCTCCCTAGTTGTAGTTACATGCTCTTTCCTGTGTCCTAGCTCCATGTACCTTTATTTAGAAACAGCCACTGAAGAAAGACCATGAGAACAGTTCTCATTTATGGGAGATTCAAGTCAATGGTTAACATTACAACAGGAGTTTCTCAGCCCTTAACAATTCTTTGGCAATCCAAAAGAAAACTGAGGGTTGGGCACAACACAGATTTCAGAGCTACCATCTGGTCACTCATTTTTTAAATTGACTACTTAAGCCTAGTGCATATATTTAGATACAAGGAACAGAGTAATTTTTTCCTTATATATGCCTGTGAGAATTCCAATGGAAAAAAATGCTCAACCAAATTTATTGTCAATAATAATTTTTGATTGTTGAATTAATTATTCTGCACCATCCTTCCTTACACTACTCTTTGTACCTCTTTAGACAAAAATGTAATCCCAGACTCTGGGGAGACATTAAGGTTTGGGCTTCTGCAAAAGTGATCATTCTCAAAGACAGACTTTTATTGAATTGGGACTGATAGCCAATATAAGAATGGAGTCATAGTCAAGTTGGTATGAAATATTTAAGGCATTCTTAAAGTGCCCCATTTCTATGAGAATATTATGTACTAATGAAAATTTAAGCACAAATTTTACTTCTTTATCTCACAAAATAACATTCAAAAATGAAAATTTAGGAAACAGAGTTGGGAAAAAAAGAAAAAAAATCACATCATTGGCTACCAATAAAAGCAACTACACAAAACACATCTCATTCCTTTTTTGCATTTTTTCAGGTTTCCTCTAGTCAAAATTGTTAACATCGTTTGGGCAGATTCATTGATACATCCTGGTGTTTTCTCTCTTTTTTTAAATGAACACATCTTAAGCATTTTCAAAATGTTGTTTTTAATTTTTGCATGATAGTTCATTAAGAAAATATACTGTGTACCTACTCTCTTACTAGATATTTTATTCTAATATTTGACCATTTAAAATAACATTTCACTGAACACATTGGTACATAAAAATTGTCCAATATTTTAGGTAGTTGTCTTAAAATTTATCTTCAGAATTGAAATTAGTTACTCCAAAACTATGACCATTTTTAGGCTCTTGATAGTTACCAAAAAAATTGCTTCCCAAAATGTTACACTTTTCACATTGTAGTGTTTAAAATTTTACTACATTGCCTTTTTATTCTTTGATCGGAATTGAACATTTCTTCCTGTGAAGCTGTTGAATTTGGGAATAGCAGAGTTGACACAAAGCCTTTGAGTTTGGCACAAGGTCAGTGGAGGCTTCTGAATATTTTTTTACTTCCTCTGTTTGACTGGGATGATCTGGTTTCTCTGCTACAGAGCTGATCCTTTACAGGCTGTATTCCTCTCATTACTAACAAAAATGCTTTCAAGTGATGAGCTTTGAGGCCCATGGTTATCTGTACTGAGTTGTAGCAGAGACTCTCTCTTCCTTTGTAACATCTTCTTGATAAGAAACTCTGTATTCGGTGTAAACAGTATGAATACATAAAATAATGAAGAGAACGTTATTTTATATAAATTTTAAATTAAAATATAATTACATCACTTCCTCTCTTCCTTTTCTTTAAAAATTCTTAACTATTTGTATTGGCATTTGTTTAGCAACAATCTCTTTCAAAATGTAACACTTCCTTCTGGATGTATTGACACATAGAATGCCATATTTATGATTTTGTTACCACCACATCAAAATATACACACTTATAATATACCAAAACCCTGAGATCCTGAGATTTTTCATGGGGGGGGGCATGATAAGTCACCATGTCATGAAGCATCACTGACAGATCTGAATTAAAAAAGAATATTTCAGAGACTGAAGAGGTGGCTCAGTGTTTAAGAGTGCTTACTGCTCTTACAGAGGACCGAAGCTCAGTCCTCTAGGTCCAAAACTGCCTGTAAGTCCAGGTCCAGGGGATCATGATGCTCTTGTCTGACCTCCCCAGGCCTTTGCAGGCACACAGTACATGTAGATTCATGTAGGTATACACACATATATATCAGAACAATAAATAAATCTTAAAACAAAAGAAAAACATATATTCTGCCCAGTGTAAATTGACCACAATATATTTCATAGTTCTGTTATTAAATGTTCAATATTTTCTCCATAATTTTATTTGGTTTCCTCATAGATAAAATATCTTTATTTGAGTACTTGCATATGAATTTGTTATCTCTCAGAATGAATTCTTAGATGGATTTCTAAGCTATAATTGTGAATATGTTTTGAAAGCTTCACTTGCCTTGTTCTATTAGAAAAGAAACAATAGATGGAAAAATATAAGACAAAATACCATGACAATTTCATAATTTCAAATACATTGTTATGATTGCTTTGGGATGTAAGTGAATTAGACATACAATGAGCAAAACTGAAAACTACTTAGATTAATTCTGATTAATATTTATTTACTGCTTATGAAATGACTTTTTAAACAGTAATTTATTCAGTTTTTTAAAAAAATATTGAGAACAAAAGTATAGTTTTGTTTTGTTTTGAAATTTATTAAGGACTAAAGGCAAAATCAGTGTATGCTACATTTATTCCAGTATTTTAAAATATTTCTGTACAAAATTATAAAAAGTGACTTAATACAATTAAACTGTCCTATCTTTCATGGATAAAATTATACAAGCCATTACAGTAAGCAATGTAAATGCACACAGAGTTCCATCTCAACAATTATATATAGAAATGTAATTTTCAGTAAGAAAGCAATCTTAATTTCTAAATAAAGTAAGAACAAAGAAATTTCAGGTATAATCAACTTATCTTCAAGGTCCATATCCCACAACCACAGTGAATGCCTGAAACTGCATATAGTATATGCCTTATAATGTATTATACTAGTTTCTTCTCTTCTCTATATACATTCTTATTATAAGGTATACCTTATAAATTGGGCGTGTAGGAAACTGACAACAATGACATCAATTAGAATCATTATAACAAAATACTCTATCAGAAGTTATGCATGCTTATTCTCTGTCTTTCCCATTACTGCACTGCACCTATGCACCCAGGATGTGAAATAGTATTTAGATCAGCAGTTCTCAAACTTCGGTACTTCAGTGCTATTATTCAGAAAATAATAAGAATTACTTGGCAAAAGCACTGATATCAAAAGGGTTAATCTGATAGTTACAATGTCACAAAGTGACAAATAGGCAGGTAGTGTGACAGTGATGATGTGTTGACAAAGGATGATTTATATCCAGGGAAGAATGGAGCAGGATGGCCCAGAGTTTTATCATGCTAGGCAGGACACCAAGCAATTTAAAAATTATCAATTATTTATATCAAGAATCTTCTATTTAATATTACCAAGCCACACTTGACCATGTCTTTCTGAAACCATAGAAATTGAACCCAGAGATGATGGTGAGCAGGACACTATAGCACTATGTACCTAGAGCAATATTAAATGGTATTATTTTATTTAATCACAAATTTGTTGATCATGTAAATTATGTTCTCAGTGTTACAGTAAATTCTACTGGTTTTAGTGAAGCCAAAGAAGAATATACAATCTACTGAGGAAACTACATGAGTGAAAACTATCCAATAGTACATTATTATATATCTAAAAAATGGATCAGTTAGATGTAAAGGGAGAACTAATTGATTTGCATATTTCTTAGGTAATCTAGATAATCCAACAGTAAAAACATTTTCATATAGTTTTTTATAATACTTAAAATATTTTTATTTATATGTTTATTTTTTCAACAAATATCAATATTTTTTCTTTAGGATGAACATAGGTCATTTCTCTAGGCATTAATTCCTATATTTTATTCTGGACAAATAATTACTGTTTGGTACCATCAAAGCAAATAGTCATGGGTAATTTGATGAGTCACTTCATAGATAATTGCTCTTAGAGTATGTCTTTGCCATTTTTATGACCAATTTATAGATTTGTGGGGTAACAAATGGTAGGGCAATATGCTGCATATTTTTTTCACATATCACATAGAAGTATTGATGTACACAGCCTCCTTGACAAATATGTACACAGGAAGAGAATGTGTCTTCATATATGACCACTTAGAAATGATCACCACCAATTGCTTTGTTTTTTTCCTAAGGAAGAATATTTCTCTTTCAGCATTCCTTAGTTGCCTATAGTTCTTTGTGTAGAATTTAAGTCTCATCAGCTTTCCCAGTACACTTCCTCATGTTCTTTGGTGTTATCTTTGTTCAGCCCATATTTGGGTGTTCATGTTGGTGAGACTTTGTATGTAAAGCTTCTGATGTTACTAGCAGACTGATCTCATTGCAAACTCCCTGATTCTCTGGTTCTTAAAATCTTTCTGCCCCTCTTCAGTGTTACCTGACCCTAATATATGGGAGTGTTTGTAGATTTATGCATTGGGACTGGATTCCATCATTCTGCATTTTGATCATTTGTGGTTTTCTATAATGGTCTCTGGTTGTTGCAAAGAGAAGTTTTCCTTGATGAAAGGTAGGGACTATACTTATCTGTGGGTATAAGAGTAAATATTTAGATTGTATTTAGGGATTATACTGGTTTAGTAAAGTGGTTTTAGGTAATCCTGAAAACTTAGATACATGAAACATTATACAGACTGAGCAACTTATATTTAGAAATATATATACATATATATATATGTATATATATATATATGCATGTGACAATAATTAATGGAAAAGGTGCAATGAATTTAAAAGAGAAAAAAGAGAGGTATAGGGGAGGGTTTGGAGTGAAGAGTGGAAGTGGAAAATGTAATTCTACTATACTCTCAAATATAAAAGAAACAAAAATTTTTAAAGTTGAGCAAGGAGAGAAATACATATGTATGTGTGTTTATTTCTCTCTATATCTGTCTATCTATCTATCATATATATTATATATATGAGAGAGAGGGAGGAGGAGGAGGAGGAGGAGGAGAAAAATGTCTCTTCCCAGTTATCTAGAATCTACCAGTCTTATATAAAATAACAACCATGACAACCACAGGATAATAAATACCTTGCTATCATTGTTGAGATCACTGTTGCAAGAGTCCTTCATATTTCCAGTTTTGTGGCCTCCAGATGGGCAGAAAGATTAGGGCCCTAAATATACACTATGATTCCCTGTTGCCTGGGGACAGTGACAGGATCTAGGATCACAGATGACCACATCCATAGGTTCAGTGTTAGAGTGAATTTTGACTCTTTGTCATGCCCAATGACCACCCAGTCAGCACACAGTTGATCTGGAAATACACCGTTCTCTTATTCTCCTCACTATGGTCAAGTCAGCCATGGCCCCAGCAACCCTGAGACAGACCCATACTTCCTTAGTATGCCTTTTAAAGCACCCTGGGTGCATCCTTAGTTAAGATTTAGCTGTAAGCCCATTAGAAAATAATTGTAAATGGAGAGTTTATCAATAACCTCCGAATGAAAATTATGTTGCCCACTTACATTTTCATGCACCACAGTAGCCTACTACATGGCCATGATGAACTTGAGTCTATTACACGTTTCTAATCTTGCCTATAATCTAGGCAGTAAAAGGTTTAGGGAATGTCATTAGGCATTACAGCACAAGATGTCACTAATATCCTTAACCTAAATTAGTTGTCTTATGGCAGACAGTTTAAAAAAGCGATATGTCAGTCTTAGGGCCAGATGGATGGTAAGGCATAAATAAATGCACCTCGCTAGAACTTTGAAAAACTGCCAGAGCACAAGCTTTACCTTTGAGATTCTGTTTGGGGTAATACAGAATGAACACCTAAACATCTAGTTTTCAAAGATCTCTATATCCCTAAGGAATCTCAGTGGGAGTAGTACAAAGGGATTAGTTTAGACTGAAGAGCGTTTGTCCACATAAACACAGGTAGTAAAAAGAACAAAGTCATTTGTAAATCGTTTTGTCTCAAGGGCTTTCACAAGCCTATTTTGTTTGCCTCTGTAATAATTTTAAAATGAACAATATCATATTGTTGTCATTGCTTTTTAACATTCTATTTTACTCCTCTGCTTAACATATAATCTCTACTAAAATAAATAAAGTATTATATTGTTATTGCTTTTAACATTCTATTTGAGTTCACAGGTTAGAATGTATTTTGTACCAAAATCAATAACATAGCTATCATTCATGGAGCATCTATCAAGTGTAAAGCATCAACTTGAGTTACATTGTAAACTTTATCTTATTTAATACTTACAGTCCTTGGAGGTGAACATTATTACATCTGTTTTACAAATTAGGAATCCAAGACTCAACAGAGGTAAAATAGTTTTTGTTAGGTGCACCAGAACAGCTTAACCCATGGATAATCTTTCCCAATCTCTTTCCAAGTACAATCTCAATTTTGTCTGGTTCCATATTTGCTTTTTCTGAAGTGAAGATACCATGTTTCCCAGTGCAGAGACCAGGCTTCTCACTAGTTAATATAAATAATTAAATGCTGATAGAGTAGTCTGTATTTTGCCTTAATAAAAGTTTGAATAATGAGAAATAAACCTTGAGACAATTCATCAAAAATATGCAGTAACTAAATTCTTTTCCTCCTAGAGGACTCGGGTCCAGAATGAGATGCTTCCTCCCAGCAAAAGAGCAGTAGCAGAGACATTGAAGCCATAAATACGCCTTGAGGTGACAGTTTGCAGGATTTATTGAACATAAATCATACCAGAAAACCCTAAATCTCATGCATTGCCATGCAACATTTTAGTAGAATTACAAAGTCACTTGCAAAGGGGTGAAATTACCTACTTACTTTGTTCCTGTTTTTACAAGAAATAGATTTTAGGCCAGAGTCAGGTTTGTGTCTATTTTGCTCACAATCTCTTATGCAGTAGTTTTTACAATTTGGGTCACACACTGTCCCAAAAGGACCGTATGCTAATGGTTTGAGTGCCAGACTGAGGCCTTGTTGGAAGGAGATGGAGTGTCTAGCAGTGGGCTCCTGAGAAGCAAACTGCACAATTGTTGGCATGCTTTGGTAGCAATACTGAGACCCTGGCCCCTTCCTCTCTTTCTTTGTTTCCCAGCTACCAGGAAGTAAATATGTTTATTACACCACACACTCCCCCTCATGGAATTCTACCTCAGCACAGGTCAAGAAGGCAAGGAACAATGGAAGCATGGACTGAAACCACTGAACCTTCAAGCCAAAATAAATCTTTCCTCCATTTAAGTTGTTACTCACAGGTATTTTACAGCAACAAAATGCTGACTAACATAATAGACTTCATGGAAAATTGGGTGAGAAATGTATCAAGAAATAATCCTTTGTGATGATGAAGCAAATGTTTTTTAATATTTTTGTGATATTCTACCTCTATCAATTTTTATAGAAAATTGAAAGTCAACATCTTGTTACCAAGTCAAACAAATTAGCCAGATTTAGAGTCAAGAATACAGTTTGGTACAAAATATTACAATGCTTTGTTGCATGCCTACAAAGTACTTCAACTCACTAAGAAAACATGTCTACATTTCTTATAATATCATCATAAGAATCTTCTTTTAGACTTTGTTTGTCTTCTCACTTTTTAATTGCTTGTATTGCCCTGTATGCATAGAGCTTACATTATACTTAATCAAAAATCAGATACTATAGAAAATGGGCAAGGTAAGAATCAGAAAATATACACTGAATCCGCAAGTTTCTTACCTCCATGACCCAAGCCAGTGACTTAGCCAAAAACCTAATTTCCTCATCACTAATACTGTCTTTTCTGCCAACCTGAGAAGATAGATATGGAAAAAGTAAAATGACATATTGATAAAATTTTAAAACAAAGAAAACAGTATTTTTAAAACATAATCCAAAGGAAACTAATCTCATAAAAAAATCTATGACAGGAACAATAGGTAATTTTTAAAAATTCCATAAAAATAACAATTTATGGTCAAATTTAAATAATTTAGAAGTCCTATATTCAAAGAAAGGAAATACTTAGACATTACTAAGTCATTACTTCCCTCAGGTAATTTTGCTATGTTTTTGTTTTGTTTTGTTTTTTTAATGTGAGCCCTATTGCTTAGATGCTGTTACAGAATACTTTAGAAGATGGGGTAGAGCATATTCAATTCAAAAGCACTATTTGGGCTGAGGGTGAAGCCCAGTGGGAGAGCACTTGCCAAGTATATACAAGACTCTGCTTTTGGTCCAAAGTTGGTTGTAAGATTAGATTTACCTTTAGAACAATAAATTTTGTTTGTTTACTCTTTAAATATTTGTTGATTAAGAACTATTATCAGTGACAATGGCAATGTTTCAAAATGAAAAAAAAACATCATTTGTTGAGAATATATAATATGCTGACTTTGTATGTACTGATAATATATTATCAAAAATGTGTGCAGTAAAAATGGCAGACATGGAGTTGAAGAGGTAGCCCAATATATAAGACCACTGACTGTTCTTGTAGAGGTTCTGGGTTCACTTGCCAAGAACTACAGCAGGTGGCTCACATATGGTGCACATAAACTCACATAGGTGCACACACAGACTCATAAAATAAATTATAGAAAGATAGAAAGATAGATGATAGACAGATAGATGAAGATAGATATATCTATTTTTAAATGATATGAACAAGAGAATAGATCCAAATAACATTAATAGTTTCAAATTTTAATACTTATTTGTAGAAAATTAAATATGCACAAAATTTGAAGGGATATTGAATACCTAAACATTTTCTACCAACCTGGTACATTTGGCATTATACAGTTTTACAACGAAAACAGTAAAACATATATTTTTAAGGTCATATAAACAAACTTTATCTAAATAGAATATATGTTGACCTACAAAATAAACCTACAGATTGCACTTATATAGGCTATAGGATTGGGCCACATGGAAGATAAACATAAGTAGCCAAAACTCTGAAAATTCTCAAATATTTTGAAATTAAATGCCATTATCTAACCATATCATGGACCACAGACAAGAATATTTTGAAAACACATAGTAATAAAAAAATCAAGTCAGCAAGTATCAAAATGTATAGACATATAGGCAAAAGTGACAGAAATATGTTGAAAAGAAGATCATGTATATATGGTCAATCACTAATTTTTCTTTTAAAAAATTTGATAATTTAACAAGGAACACAGTCTTGTCAACAAAGATAGCTGGGAAAAGTTATGTTCATTTGAAACCACTGTATCAACTCTTATACAGAACACAAAAACTAACTTTAAATATATTATACACCTAAACAAAAATGATTAAACTCAAAAACTTCTGGAATGAATTAAAATAGACAAAAATGTGTTAGGATACCAATAAAGCATCTAAATGATAAGTTGAATTCCTTTCTTCTTAAAACCTCATTAATAAAACTAGACAGTAAGCTAAGACTGGACAAAATTGCTTATTTTTTGACAAGATTTCATATCCAGAATATGTATTTTAAGAATAATGAATAGAAATTCTATAATTCAATAATTTCAAAATAAGAAAATATTTCAATAGATAGACTTTGAAGAATAATAATGTATATACATTGTTAATTAGCATCTAAGACAATACCTGCATCACAGATCATGAAGAAAATAAAAAGTTAAACCACCAGGAGATAGTTTTAGATATTAACTATAGTGAATAAGATTAAGACTGACAGTACCAATGTGAGAAAGCTACAAGGCCACTATAACTCTAGACCATCCATAGGAATGTAAAATGAATAAAACCAGTTCATTAACTAGTGAGCCTATATTTCAAAAGTACAGTCTTATGATCACAAAACCTATATTCCTAGTCATAATTATTTACCCTAACGGAATGAGACTTAACACCACTCACAATACATAGTCACAGATATCTAAAGCAGCTTTCTTCATAATAGCTAAAATCCGAGTGATTCATAGAACTTAAATGGAATGAGTCTCCAAAACAGTATAGGACACAGGAAGCTAGTCAAAAAGCATGTGCATTTCACCATGATAACCTAGAATAAGAAAAATCTATCTTTGTTGAAAGATGGCTTACCAAGGGTGGTGGCACACTGGCCACAGAAAGACATGGGGAACATTTTAGGATAATGGTGATGTTTTGTGTTAAGATGGCAACAATGAGAACAGCTATATACAAGTTTATTAAACTATCCTCTTAAAAGGGTTGCAACTTATTATGAGGAAGTTTTACCTCAATAAATGTGTCTTCAAGATCTACATTTACAAGGTGTCATTTTGCAGTCATGCCTGAGAACAAACATAAGATAAAAGTTTGTAGCCTTTTTTGCAATAGGTTTCCCAGACACATTTTTGCATCTCAATATTAATGAGTGCAGTTTACCATGGGGCAACTGTAGATAGACTTCAGTAGTGGAATTGAGGATAGGAAAAGCATGGCAGAGAGAGAAGAAATAAAGTCAAATATGTCCCATCCTTTAAGCTCAGTATGGCATGTGATAGCCAATACAATACACACAGCTTGTCCACAAAAGACCTCTGAATGAAGATGCCCATAAGCATATTTGGAGATCCGTTCTTAGGATCCTGCAGAACGGTATTAACTTAATACGTCCAGCCTGCTGCACAGGAAGCAAAACAGTCTTTACTGAACCAACAAGACTTTCAGGAAAGCAGTGGTCAAACAATGTGGGCTAAAGCCACAGAGAGCACAGATTTAAGGGAGATTTGTCCAGGTTGTTGCAGCATTCCTGGAAGGGCATACACAACAATCAGAGCACATTGCTATTTCATGAAATTTTGGGCATTGGCATATTTGAGTTAAGAAATACTTTGGCTCCTTTATAGGATATAAACATATCTTTTATAATTATAATGATGGAAGCCAAAAGAACTGACCCAAATTTTTGAATCAAGTTTCTATAATTCAGAAACACTGAAATGTAAATACTATCAAGTTCAGCCATCACATTAAATATTCATTCATGGATAGAATAAAAATTAGAAGCAACATTCATAAGTGTGGAATTATTCTTCTTTTAGTGGCCTTTATTCAGCATAGGACATTTTTCCTGGCTTGCTCATTACCAGCAATATATTTAGGATAAATGTAATATCTAAGATGCTTAGCTAATAAAGCTGCTAAACTATTATTCTGTGGTAGGAGATCCTAAAATATTTTACAGAGTCCTAGGAAAAATAATATAAAATAGAGCTCACATATGAAATAAAGCAGTTCTATCTGCTTCTCTCTGTGTACAAACACAAGTCAGCAGAACCTGTGGCTATAACTATTTGGGTATCAGACATATTTACATTTCGAAATGAATATAGATTCCATATGTTTAATCTCCACCACACTAGTTTTGAATCAATTACCCCAAGACAGCACATTTATCTGGATCAAATGAAGCAGCCCCTAAGGCACAATGACATACACAGTTACATAATAAGTTCATTTTGTCTTGTCACATTAATCATCACAACATTTACATTTGGTAATTTGAAGCTTCTTTTTTTGCTTTGTGAAGGCCTGGTTGCACAATTCAGAGGAATTGGAGATGAACTCTCATGCCAGCACCTACAGATTTGGAAAATGTTTGCTGGCAACATTGGACCTTGATAATATGCCCAAAATATCATTCCCAATACTTTCAGATGATATATTTTGTTGTAATTATTGTTTTAACTGTTCAGTTTTTGTTCCAAAATTAAAGTGCATAAATTATACATTTATAACAACTATTAAACATTATTAAATGTTTGTTGAAATGATTAAATTGTAGATAGTTAAGTATATAATAGATACACCTTAAAAAGTAATCATAAATTCTTTAAGAATTTTTTTGCTAACTCAACTAATTAACTACTTTGGTCCCACTTATCATGTCATGCATTCTGAATCATTCAATTTCATTGTTATATATAATGGAAACTATATTTTCACTTCCAATGAAAAACTGTATGCACATCTTGGGAAATTTCTTAGCCAACATTAAATTCCACTTGGAAATAATCAGGCTATTTATAGACAATATGAAAATGTGCTAAGATATGAATAATAAATAATGGGATGATATTGAACATAAAGTACATGGTAAAGTTATATAACATGCATATATGAAAACAACAATGAAGCCTATTATTATATATAATTATTATACCCTAACAATAAAAAAATAAATGCATAAGATTCACTGTCTACTTAATTGCTCTTTATAATTTACATGATCTTTTTCCTCTCAATTTTCCACAGTGGATTAATGTAACATAAATCCCACTCAACATGAAAGAATGGGTTCTTCGATTATTTTTTTAAGTGACAACTCAGGCAAATAACTACACAAAATAACATAATGCATTAAAATGCAATAAATACCCCAAGAAGATATATAGGTTTTTCAAAATGTAAGTTCCTTTCCCTTTCAAGGGTCCTGAAGAAGTGAGCAAAAGGTACTAGCTGATGGCAATCAAGTAATATATGATCATCTGTTACTGCCAACACATTTCAAAGTGGGCTTTAAAATGTTTGTTTGCTTAGTGCCTTTATTTATCTTCTTTTTATCTTAGGTGCATGCGTGTTTCGCCTGCATTTGTGTGTGTGCAGCACCTGCAAGCCTGATGTCCTAAAAGGCGAGAAGAGGGCTTTGCAGTCCTCGGACTCAGAGTTACTAATGGTCATGAGACATCATGCGGTTGCTGGAAACAGAATCACTGTCTTCTGCAAGAATAGCTAGTAAGCCTTGAGCAAACTCTCCTGCCCTAAAATGATAGATTTTTTAATAAAATGTCTACCTCTCTATATAACCCAGATATAAAACACATCTAAGCCATCATTGACTCCTGTTTCTCTCTTGTCTCATGAGTTGACAAATGAATCCAGGGCTCCATCTTTGCAGCATACCCAGGATTTAATGATTTCTTGCTGGCTACACTGCAACCACCTTGATGTGAATCTGAAACATCATCATCTCTTACTTGCAATATTACAGCAGTTTCACACCTGGTCTTCCTGCACCCATGCTTCCCTTTTATATAATTTAGTTCCATCATGTAATTATCTGCTCAAAATCCTCTGTGTACCACTTTTGTAGTCAAATTCCTGCTTCTTTTATGTCTCATTTTTATCTTTCTCTACAGGCTTCACTCTGCTCTAACTCCCTTTGCCTACACCTACCTGGTCAAATCTACCACAGCCATTCGTGTTGCTATGATTGCCCTTGCACTGATGTCCATTCCATTATACCTAAGTGGCTACCTCCTTTCCTTCTTCCAACATGCACCATGGAAGAACAGTTACCAACATGAACAATTAACTAATAAACCTCTGTACCCTTCAGAGTACTTATTACCTACCACAAAGCATACAAAGTACTTATTTAGAGCAAGGGTTGTCTTCTCCCATGATGTTCCAAGATCCATGAAGTCAAGTATTCTGTCTAGATTTTTTACAGCTGTATCTTTAGAATCTACACAGTGCACAGAATATAGAAAGCATGCAGTAAATATGTCCAATGAATAAGTTTATATACGGGGGGGGGGGAGGTGGAGTAGACACCCACTTCCCAGCCTCCATAATTCCCATCTCAGAGGCACATGAAGAACTTCCATTGAAGTTTACAGATATATGAAACACACAAACTATGGGCTTGGTATATAAATGTGATTATTCATATATAAAAGTAGGATCATTCAGAGAGCATAGATTAGATTTGTGATGTCATATAAAAGTGTTACACTGATGTCCTTCAACATAAAATTGAATACTATTTACATTTCAGTGTATTACCTACAGAAATGGTCTATACGACTTTCTAAAAACTCTTTTCTTCTGTGTTCCAGTTTGTAGAACTTACTAAATTATTTGCAAATTATAAAAATGTGACCAAAAAAAAAAAAACCCTAGAATTGAAAATGTGAAGTGTAAGCATTATTTACCCTCTACTATCTACTTCCTATTTCTGAAAGTATTCATTTAATTGTGATTAAATTTAAGCCAATATAAAATTATGGAGTTATGCTGGACATAAAGTATCTAAGAGGTCTTAAAGTCTCTGCATCCTAATAAGTTGCCATGTCCTTCACTAGACTTCACTCTGTGTTGAAGTTGATTTACTGTGTGCTACTACTGCAACTTCTATCAAAGCACATCCACAAATTCCATTGAATGATTCAAGTTTTACCCAGCAGATATTAATTACATACTATACAGTCAGTTGTATAAAAAAAAATCCAATCTTCTCTAACTTAATTTGTCTCTGAAACTGAAATCCATACCACAAGCCCTAGTAACCCAGGCAATTCTGGTCTGTCTAGCGGTCTTTTCATCCTGTTCCAAAGACTGCATAAGACTTCCACAGGTCATGGATAATGCTCTGGTTTTATTTGGAGATGTCAACTGGTTTTCACTCATCACCATCCCATTCTCCTTTCTCCAGAGACCCACATCCCATCTGGTCATCCACAGTCACCATTGCCAGACAGTTTATATATGTTTCCATCCCGGTCTTGTGGATACATCTGTCTCTGCACTGACCTCAAATCTTAACTTCATTACTCATGTCCTATATTCCCCACACACCTATCTTAACTCTTTTAAAGCTTTGCAGTTCCAAAAATTCCACATACTAACAAGGGTCTTATGTTCAAAGAACTCCTAAAAGCTCTTCCCCATGGACATACTACTATTAACCATTACATTTCTAACAAACAAAACCTCCTTTCCTCTGTGATATAAATAAGATGCACCTATTGTAACTGTGTAAGGTGGGACTGGCACTATATTTTCTTAACTTGCCCAACAATCTGCTTTACATATGATGCATAATATGTGCCCTAGTACTTCAAGACCTCTCTTTCAGTACTAATTTTTCAAGCCTTAAGAAAATAAAATGAGCTCCCTCATTACAAAATACTACAAAACAAACCCTAGTGAACTAAAGAAAATGAACAGAATTTTAAATTCAATTAGCAGAAGAAAAAGGTGGATGAAAGAGAGTAATGAGAGTTGAGCATGATCAAAATATATACATTATATGCATGTAGTGATCAAAAAGTATGTCAGCGGTTGCTGAAGTTATAAGGTTTGGAGGCATTACCAGAGATGATAACAGTGCACAGGTAATTTGTAGGAGGGTGATAAAATGTTTCTTAATATTACTCATCATAATGGTGATGTGTACACAAATGTACAGCACTGGGTACTGTAAGCTTCTATAGTTTATTGTATGTCAAGTGTACACCACAAATATAGTATTTTTGACAATATGAAGTATTTTAATACAAAGTACACTATGTTTTGCTGATAATTTCTATTTCATAACCCTTGTAGAAAATGTGGTGATGATGATCAGATCAGACTCAGCTAATAATGAAATGTTCTCAGACTCTACTGGAAGAACATGAACAAGTTCTACTAAAAAATTGTAGAGAGTAACTTCCCTTTACACCCTGCTTCTTTCAATTGATGATTGTTTTGAACATTATCAGAACATGGGCTTATATCAATTAAGAAAATTACATGAGTAGAAGCATACTTGGTCATAGAATACCAGGAAACATCAGGAAACATTAAGCAGAACCCAATACCTGCTTTCATGTAGAAACTTCAGAAAGCAAGAACATAAACAGAGTTTTAGATATATTTGTTTGAATAATAAAATAGTGCAAGACAGAAAATTAAATCAGAAGTTTGAACCACCTTTTCAAATTTCCCCGTCCATTCAACTTTATACAGACAATAGCTTCTGTGTGTTGTATATGTGTATGTACATCTATAAGAAAACTCAATTCGTAACCTAATAACATTAGAAGATTCTAACTGGACCCATATAAAAATTGTTTGAGGCATTTTCAATGAAAATTAAAATTACAGTGTTGAAAGTTTCCTAAACATGCAGCAAAAAGTTTCCTAAAAGAAGATTCCAAACAGGAACCTGCAGTAATTCAGAATTACATTATCACTCTATATATCACTAAACTACAAGTCTCATACTCATCAAACTTGAAGACATCTCTGTCTCCAAATGAAAAATCAGTTTGCAAATAGTAGTTTGGGAAATGGCCTTGGCTGTCATATTGGTATACCAGCAGTAGCAATCAGAGCTAACTTCAACCTAAGCAAGGTCTAGAGCTGAAATCTGCATGGTACTCTGAGGGATCCTGAACATGAAATGTTAACAACCTGCTGAGCAAATGCAACACTGTGTGCATTCTCCTGAAACATTGCTAGAAAATGAACAAATACATAAATAAATAAATTTGATACGAAAATTGGATTTCAGAAAGGTTGCAGGGTTAATTTTGACCATAGTAAGTGTGTTCTTATTCAATGTAGTTATTTAGCAGCAACCGAATGCTAAAAAAAAAGTCCTTGCAATATTTCTTCAGCAGTCACTTCGCTCCCTTGTTTGATTAGAAGAGCCTAGGATCAGAGACCTCTAGATCTAGAGCTGTTATATGAAGCCCTAACACAAGTGCTTTAATAATAAAGCAGTGTCAGTCAGGTTGGAATAAGGATGGATATATGGACTAGGGGTTGTGCATGCCTTTAATCCCAGCAATCCAGAGGCAGATACAGACCAATCTACTAGTTTGAGACCAAGTTAGACTATACAGCAAGTTTCAGGACAGCCAGGGCTACATAGATATGAATGTATGTGAATGTCTAATCCCAGGTCAAAAACTGGAGTAGCCTTAGACCTCCCCTAAGAATAGCTGCTGCAGCTACCAAAAGAAGGCATCTCAGCTCACACTCCTAGGACCTTTAGCACCTTCTTGTAACTTATCAGTGACAAAATGCATATCCTTGTAAGACAGAAATATGAAAATTAAACTTCTTTTGGTCAAACTTAGGACACTGTTCCAGATGCATGGTACTCCTTTTAGGATGTTTTTCTCAACATTACTTGGAGAAAATCAAATCTAGACTCTTTATTTAAAGACTTTCATTTTTTCCATCCTAGTAGAAAGCAATGTTAAATCATAGGTTTCTTACTTTAAACATTTTTTTTTCTATTGTCTATGAAACTCAAAGAGCAGGCCCTAAGTTTTCAGTGTTTTTCATCAGCATTCTATGCATATGTCTGAAACTTCATCAAAAGGCTGGCCCGGTAATCAGTTTTTAAGGATTCTGTTCAGGCTGTATGAATTGAATCAATTTTTGTCACCTACAAACTAAGTAAATGGTGATCATATTTAGGCAAATCTGCTTTGATATTTTTTCTAAAGGTGTTTACTGACAAATTTAATTTGAGTGAAAATAAAGATAAATAAGATAGATATATAGATTGATAGTTAAATAGAGTGTCTGAGTGCCGGGCGGTGGTGGCGCACGCCTTTAATCCCAGCACTCGGGAGGCAGAGCCAGGCGGATCTCTGTGAGTTCGAGGCCAGCCTGGTCTCCAAAGCGAGTTCCAGGAAAGGCGTAAAGCTACACAGAGAAACCCTGTCTCGAAAAACCTAAAATAAAATAAAATAAAGTGTCTGGAGCTGAGATGTCAACTATGTCTTTGAAAGTTTATAAGCACAGATACTTGTGTTTTTTTTCTGGTTAAAACTTGGCATTCACAGTTGATGGTGAAGAAGTAAATGGCTCTTCCAAAGGGCTGTTTATATTGGTTAAGCTGCTTTTTCATGCAAAGCAGTAGGAAAACAGAAAGAAATGGTCTCTCAGGCTTCTCAGGATTTGTTGGAATCTAGTGTGTTAAAAATATGGCTTACAATTCCCTGCTGAAGTGAAGACTCAGGCAACACGTTTAAATTAGAAATCCTCTCAAGCACTTGCAGAATAACACTATCATCCGCGTTATTCATGACTATGCCCCTTCCACTCAAGAACAAAAGCTCTACGGATAGTGTTGGACCCAAAAGCTGAAGCTATATCATGACAAGAGTGTTTTTTAATCATAAATGGATAAACTGACAATGTCATTTTTCTTCAGTGAAGCAAAAGGTTACACTGGTGCATTTTTCTTAATTGCAATTTTGCTGGATTTTTTTTTTTTTTTTTAAGAAAACAAGGTGACTGACAAACCCTTGTTTCATTCAGATGCTCTGTGCTTCTGGAGGTTTTCTTCTGTATCTTTGCAAAAGTGCAGGATAATTTTCAAAATCTGAGAGAAGGTGTTTCCTGATCACTGTTCAAAGTTCACTTTTCCCAGAACCAGTGCGCTTTTAGACATAATTAAAACTTAGTTACATAGCTCACTGAAGTAGCAAGTTGGTCTAGTAAAATTTTTAGTATGCACATTTGAAGTCTCCACATTGATGATCTTCCTCTACCTACATCCTGGCAACCACATGAAAAACACATTGGATGCAGACAAATCTCAAAACTTTGGTGTCATCATGACTTCTCTGTATAATACATAGAGAGTATCAAAAATGATGGAGTTTGCAAAGCTATTTACAGGCCCAGAAAGAGTCTAAGAGTTTAGATTTTTAAATATTAGAAATAAAAAAATTCTTGTAAAGAAAATCTATAGATCAGCAGATAAATTAATCACTGTGTTAGGTGTATTCTGTATGTTTATAAAGATATATGAACAATATTTCATAGAGGTGTTGTAGAACAGAGTGGAAGGGTAGAGACTTAAGTAGGTTTTTATCTCATTTTGGATTTGGGATCGGGAAAAGCCACTTCAGAATACACAATGAAAGCCACAGTCCAATCACCAAATGACTCTAAAGTAATCAACTGATTTTTCCCCATATATCTCTCTTGTTTGCTGGGAAGCAAATCTGCGGTGGTTGTAGTGATATATAAGCACAAGATAAGACTTATTTGTGAAAATCATGTCCAACAATTGGAATGCACAAAACTCTTACTGCCTGTTCTGCCAGAGTTGTTCTAACATTAGCCTCTAAATTTCATGAACAGATCATTAACACATTGATATAAATGGCTGCTTGCACATGGCAGAAAGTTCCGAGGGATGGGCACTTGCACGTGCATGTTTGATTAACAGATGAAGACTCTTTCCTCAGAGCAACGATCGAGTTCTCCTTTTAGGGTTGTGGGTTTTGTTTCACTGTTATCCTTCTGTTGCTTTCTCTATGAAAAAGAGGTCCAGACTGAGCAGTATGGGAAGGAGGACAGTGCATGAGTGCTGAAAGGGGACAGGGGATGAGTGCTCTTAATTTGGCATCTTTGGTTAACTTTTGATATTCTTCAAATTTCAACACCGAATCAGTGGTCTTAAAAATGAGTGATCTTGCATATTTCTTCAGCTGTTTATTTTTCTAGGATTGTGCACATCAACTTTAAAAATAAAGCTTAGTGTCCATGTACAATGCTACATAGATAATTTGATCTCGTCTGGTATAAGCGATTGAGACTCGGAGCCCTCTAATGTCCCAATTTCTCCAGTTGGATGATGTCACCTCAACAAATGCAGGAAAATTCAGCCACAATCTTCAAGACAGCTTGATTTTCTTTTAAAGAGAAAACATGGCCTTCACTTCAATACTCCTACTAAATAATGACTGTACAGGGGAGAAAGTCTACTCATTATAATTAATTTAGGCACCAACAATATTCTCCCTATGTTCACTAGTAATTTTTTTCTTTCTTGGTATTCTATAGTAGCTAACATTACAAAAAACCAAAAATGCATGCAGTGTTGTATGCCACAATTATTTTCTAGGCTTGAGACCGAAATTCTTAAGTTGTTTTGACTGGGCAGCTAATAGCAATTTAGATAATTCTGCTCAAATTCAATGACATGAGATGCAAAGCCATGGCTGTATTCCAGCACATTCTTCTTGTCAGAACCATTTAAATCACCATCTTACACAAATACGTATTGAAACTCAACTTTAAGTGTTTTATTTTTATGTACATTTCTTTTTTTCCAGAAATAAAATATCTAAATACAGACAGTGTAATGTGGTATATGTATAGCTTTCAACAATACTTGGGCTGAATAAATGCTTTGTACATTAAATTTGTCTTTTTAATGGAGTTCACAGCTACATTGAATAAATGGATTCCTCAGATCCCTTTTTTTTTCTTTTTAACCAATAACAAGCAGAGAGACAAGTACAATTTAATATTAATAAGCAGCTCAAATAACACTTGGTTAAACTATATACAATACAAACCATTCATACAAATGAAGACTAGGATATTGAATTTGTTACAATATGTGTAGTAAAGATAAGACAGACACTTCTAACTTACATGGTGTCTGCCAGGCATTTCCCTTCTTATATAATGATCAGAACTTGTGTTAAGCAGCCTTAGTTGCTCTCAACATTGCAAAGGTCCAGAGAGAGGCAAGAAAAGCTGTAATCCCAGTGTCTGCCCACATGTAAATTCCAAATGTTTGCTCATCTTTACTGAGAACGGGCTCCTCCCTCCAGAGAAAGAAAAGCCATCCTGTATCACCGTGAATGTGCCTACTGTATGCTGGAAAAAAGTTACTACACTTTGTTGTGTTTATAAAATAAAGAATACTGAGCTCTAAAGACACATTTTTTTTTTCCATTTAACAAGCATATAACTCCTACGATAGTGTTCACCAGCACAGCTACTCCAAGCAGTAGGAATGCATGAGTGGGGATTATTGATTAGCATGGACTCAAGACCTTAAAATTTCCATAATAGCGTGTTAGACACATCCTCTGTCTAGTTAATTCTTTGTGTTTGATCATAGTTTATCCTGAACTATCATGAGCCAGACAATGAAAGCCCTCTCCAAGGGAACCATGATAGATGCAAGCTGAAATGTGCAAGAGTGAGTGCTCATGTGCCTCTACATGGGATAGCATGTCTTCAGGTGAGACTTTGAGACCTATGATGATTTACAACTATGCTGAGAGATGCAGCTGACTGGGCAGAAATGACATCAATTGTTTTCCACTAGTGTGTTTGCACCAGTCAACAGGAGCAGCAGTGTAGACACATTCCAGGCAACAGATGTGACCTTCTTCCTTGAGGTAACAGCCCTGTCCTATGACCTCTAATTCCTCAGGCTTCAGTCTCATTCCCTGTTCGTCCTCATCCTGAGGGGAAGTAAGGTGTGTCACTGTGGTAGTTGTAGTCAGGGCATACTTTCTGTACTAGTTTATAATCCGTACTATAAAAGGAAATGTAAATGCAGATCACCTTGAAGGGCTTGGAGCAGAGCCAGGACACATGACTTTGGGTCTGCTCCTGGTAACAGGTTTTTGAAGGGTCATAGTTGCAGAGTGTGTTCTTGGTAGCCTTGTCAACCTTTTCATATTCAATGCGACAGTTGAAGGACTTGGAATCTTTGGCATCAATCACGGTTTGTTGTGCCAAGTCGAATTCCACGATTTTTGTTGGGGGCACCAAGCTGACAGATACATTTCCTTGACCAGTGGAATTATGCCTGAAATAAACACTAAATGTCCCGTTGCCGTGATCTACAATTTTCCCAGTTATCAACAGGTTTAGCTTCACTGTTTTGATGTTGGAATGAAAATCACCCCATCCAAACATCTTCTTAAACTTGCCAGTCTTAACAATGGGCCGTCTTTTGGCCCTGGGCCGAGGCTCTTGAAGGTCTGTGGAGTTCCTCAGCCAGTCCCAGAGGTCTTGCTCAGAATAAGGTTCTGGGGTGTCATAGCGCAGGTCCAAATCTGTGTCATTTTCTTTGCCACGGAAAGTCTGTGAGAGGAGCCGACTGATAGACAAGTCTTTGCTACTTTCTGTCCATATGTGCTTTAGTGTGGACTTGCTGCTTCCCGACTTCAGAAGTTCCGATTTTCCACCATTTGTTAAATTGGCACACGTGACCTGAGAAAAGAATTTAAAAGATGGGTGTTTATTTACATCTCCACATCTAAGAATATGCAAAACACACATTCCAGCTCTTGCTTGGAGGCTTGGAATTAAATGATGACTTTTGTTGTTGTTACTGTTCTTAAAAGCGCCTCCAGTATCCAGCCACTGTTTACTAAGTGATAAAATATCACTTCTATTTTTATTCAGCAGTGGTAAAGGGGAGGTGTGGGTGGATAAAAACCACCAAGCATGACCTAAAGATCCATATAAAACACTGACTAAAGGAAGAAAAGGCCTCCTAGCATGAGTAAGCCAAGTTGAATTCAAATATAAACTAAAGTAAATAATGTCTTATCACTAAACCCACTTTTGAAATAAACTTTTGTAATTATTATGTTCTTTTTCTGGCTCAGAATCACCATAAGTGCTAAAGCTATATGACTTGCATTAATATGTCAGCTGGTACCCTATTTACTTTGATTGCTTATGTCAATACTATTTTAGAAATAAAAGTAGTTTTACAAAGAGAATGTGGCATGTTTTCACTTATTAACACATCACACACACACACACACACACACACAAAATGTCCTTATCACCAATCACAACACACAGAATAATTTTTTTAAACTTTCAATGATTAAAATGTAGTTTAAGAAGAGTTATAGTCTTTGCCCTGGAGGAGATGGGAATGGGGGGTGGGCTGGGGGTAAGGGGGCAGGAGGGGAGAGAACAAGGGAACCCGTGGCTGATATGTAAATTTAAATTATATTATAAAATAAAAAAAAGAGTTATAACATCCAACATTCACTAGCATGTAGGCATTTGACCATCTGCAAAAACAACACAAAGTCAGAAGGTCTCTTCAAGTGAGGTTGTAAGAGTCACACTTGGATGATATTCTCCAAGATCCCATCTTGCCTCTTTGAAACAATTGGTTCCTCAGTGATTCCAGGGATTCAAAGGAAACAGTACCTGAAGGGCCTCAAAGCAGAAATCACTCATTCTGACATGGAGCATGCAGAATACACAACCTGTAAGCATAACCCCAGAACCCATTGGAACTAACAACCAAGACAGACCATGGACCACATGGACTGACTCATTTCAGCTGAGGTTGCTGAAGGAATTCCCCCATATGTCCATTGAAAAGCTAAGTTTCCCAATAAAGTTCTTCGGCCAGGTTCCTGATGAACCAATCCTAAGGACCCCAAGTCCTTTTTCAAATATGAACCTGATTACTGTATTCAGTCTTTTTGGACTCTCTAACCATTATATAAAAGTTCTCCAAGTAAAAGATAATTGTCAAAGAGCTCTCTTAAATGAGACTCACTAGGAATTACTGCCATGTTCTAGACCATGTCTACCTGTACCTGTAGACTTAAGGTCTCTTTAGTTATGACATAGATGTCTACTGAGAATATCCTTCTATCAGATGCATATGATGGGACGAGTCCACACCCGTTTCTGGAGTGCATTAGCTTAGGGGCCAGACTTACTAGTATTTGTTCCCAGCTCTGTCACTTCTTTGAGACAGCATGATTGATGTGGGACCATTCTCACAAATAACAGAAGTTGCTTTATTTAAAAAACCGCTGGTTTTAAGAAATACTGTACTGATTTTCCTGTAAACATGTAGCATCTAAAATAAAATGTGATTTTTCTAATGGGTTTATATCCAATAACTTCATCCTACAAAACCAAAGTTAAAAACACTGGAGAGGTTAAAACAACTTTAAAAAGAAAAAAAAAGTCTTAAGCTGAGAGTCCATATTCTGTTGCATCTGCTCGCCATTTCCAAGGCAATAGTTATGCCTATCTAAATATGCTTAAAGGATCAAAGTAAGATTTTTTCCTAGGGGACAGGAAACTGCAGAGAACCATATTCTAGACACAGGATTTGTCATAGAAGGAATAGGCAAGTAACAGTGTGTTCGTGGTCACACCTAACAACAGCAAAGGCCAGGCTCGTGTTCATTGTTATTCTTCAGACTTTTGACTTATCACCTATGAAAACAAAGCAAGGCCCTCATGTATTCAGAGATGGTTCAGATAGACTGCTTCCATTGCAGAGGGAATGCTGAGGATTGTGAGAAGGGTGTCTTTGCTACCAACTTCATTTTAATATTCTTTCTCCTTTCAGTTCTGTGCCCTTGCATTGCTTTTTTATTCCCTCTCCATCCAAACTATTCCCTGTCTATAGTTTCTCATCATTAAATGAATAATTTTTTTTTAAATTAACAAGAACAAAAAAAAAGATTTAATGTTTCCAAATTAAAGAAACTAAGCCTAGGAAAAAAATAAGACTGGTTCATTTTCAAGAAGCATACAGCAAAAATTTTAAGGCAAGCAATGCTTTTAACATAGACTAAATATTATGACCTAAAGAAATGAAATTGAAGGGGAAGGTTCTTTGAGAGAGGAGAATTAGACATAGGAATGTATATAGAATAAGTATGAAATTAATTTCCCAACTATTCCTTTTGCCTAATTATAATGTCAATCTCTTATAGGCCAATTTTTAGTATCTCATATAAAGTGAAAACCATGGTAGTTTCAGAGTTAATATTACCCCAGACAATTATAAAATAGTAGAAGCAACTAGAGATATATTAATACTTCCCTAAATGAAATGCATTTCAAAGTATACTATTTTAGGTTGAAGATATCTATTCAGTGATAAAGCACATGCCACCATGTGCAGGACCCTGGATTCAGTAGCCAACAGTGATGGCAGAAAAGGGGAAAATAAAGGTAGAAAAAAACATTTTGCTATGGTATGACACAGGGTAGCGAATATAAGCTATAATATATCTAAAAACTTACTAACACTAATTGGCAAATCTAGTACTGATCCTTTGGCTTTAGAATACCTTTCTTATGAGTATTTGCTTTTTCAATAAAATCTATTTTGTGGTTAAACATCCAGTGTATACTTGCCTAACTATACAAGCATCATCTTCCTACAATCCTCATATTGATTTTTTAGGAGAAAAGACATAAGTGCATGTGCTTTCCTTTGATTCTTAGAGTTAGATGTGTTCCCATTGTTCAGCTAGTGAAAATAAATTCAGGCATACAGAGAGTGCCTTTCATGGTACTTTATCTCAGAATCAACAAGAATCGTAATGTGATACTTCTGTCATGCACTTGTTAAAAGTAGTGAAACTGTCCCGAGATGGAAAGAAAAAAAAACACTTACAGAGCAATTTATCAGCAGTAGATAATGAGTACAAGGGGAAAATTGTAGAATTGCAGAATATAATTTTAAGAAGGAAGAATCACTACATCCAGAAAGTGCTATCACTCTAATGGATGGACAAACCTCTGATTTTCAGTCAGAATGTCCATTGTTTAGCTCTAAATTATATTCTCCACAGCCATAGTGATTATGAATTTGGACTTTGGAGTAGACTACCTGGACTCAGACTAGGCTTTCATCCTCGATAACTGTGTTATGTACAAAACTTACTTATTATGTAGAAGCTTATGTTTTTCCCCTCTAGAGACTAGGAGATACTAGCCATATCTCTCACAGGGATGGTGGGATTGCATGGGACACTTCATTTAAAGTGACAATGAAAGTCTCCGGAATGCAGTGAGTGTTCAACATCAGTGTCACTACCTGTAATCATCACACTTTCACCTCTAAACTCTACCTTATGACGATGAATGACTTATGGATAACTTGGGATGGTATTTGCAAGTAACCAAACTTTTAAAGAAAATCTGTCTTTAGAAGAACTGTAAATATAAACAATTAAAAAAATTATCATACTAAGAGTGAGAGGGGTTTGGGGAAGACATGTGCCAAAAGTTTCACGTAAGAAAGAATAAAATTAATTCTAGAAACCTGCTGTGCAGCCTCGCACCTCTAGCCAGAGAAACAGTATTAAGCACTCACACATCTGTTAAAAAGGCAGCCCTGGTGATAAACATGATCACCAAAATAAAATATTCTAAAATACATCTTAACAAACTTTGGAGCATCTATTGGATGCTAATAAAAATTTGTGCTGGAATGGAAAAAAGCATTTTTTTTTTCAAATGCTACTGTGACAAGCTAAGAAACATGGAAAATTACATGTGCAGTAAAACTCCAAGTAACAAAGTATAAGTGTAAGTGTAGCTATGAAACAACTCAAGCACCGAAAGCAACAAATGCTTTTGCCCCAGGCAGTGGGCTGCAAAGCCTTGAGCAGTACTGACAACCAAGAAAATCTTGAGTGTAGCTTCCAAATCAAAGCATCTTCCAGTTACAATTATCAGAATGCCTTTTTATGTTACACACTCTCAATCTTTCTCCCTATTAGTTGAAGAGAATAGGGCAATATCTACAGGAGAAAATCAACAATGAAATGCCGAAAAAGAGCCTCATCAATAGGTCTCTTGACCTATTCAGTACTACAAACCTTGATTACTTTCGTTTTATGAATTCAGTAACTATAGAATGAGACTCTGTTAATAGGAAGAGGAATAGAGAAAATCAGAGATAAATGGTGCATGCATGGTTCTTGATCTCCAGGTGGTTCACAGTCTAATCTGGGGTCAGTTAAATGAATCACACTGAAATTCTACCTGTAGCACATGTAATATTCTTAAAGTCACAAGGTTTAAAAGCAGTGGAGGTAAAACAGAAGAGTTTATCTTAAAATCTGGAAGATAAAATCATCTTGATTTTTATCTAGTAGAGAATGGGTCAGAGAAATTCTTCCAGACATATGGAATATAATGTAGGGACAATTTGAAGTCCAGAAGGGATGTATCAAAGGTAGACATGGAAAAGAGTTCCCTATCATGTCTCTGTAATTTTGTTTCTTTGGACAAGTATCTCTTCTCTCTTTCTATTCCCCACTTCTCCAGAAACTACCATTTACTCTATTCCTGAGTTTAAATTTTTATGTTCCACACATAGTGCAATCAAGTCAAGTAAGACCCTCATCAAAACCAGAGATGAATATATGGGGCACTACATGTATTAGATAATTTGATTTGGTCATTGCACAATATGTGTGTGTGTGTGTGTGTGTGTGTGTGTGTGTGTGTGTGTGTGTGTGTGAAAAAGACATGAGACATGAATTTAACAGATATTTCATAGATAGGAGTGAATAAATTTTATTGATTTTTATTAGTAGTAGTATTTTGAAGCACAGCCTCACTACATAGCTTAGACTGCTCCTAAACTCATGACTAGGATGCTGCCTCTAACTCTGGAGTATTGAAATTGCTGTGTGCCACCAAATCAGACTCACCTTGATTATTGACTAAAGGAAAACATGAAAAGATTGAAAATTAATGAATTTTCTTTTGACTGTAAGAGTGAAAAAGTAACAAGAGTCTAGGATACAAAATTAAATATCATAGGAGCATTGTGGGCTGGAGGATCTGCAGATAATCCTTGCCATCCAACTGGAATATGGAGACATGGGTCTGAAGGTGTGACAACTTACTTGCCTACTTAGTTACAAAACTCAAAGCATTCTGGAAATTTTTTCTGAAAATAATATTTTCACTATAATATTACAAAGAACACCTAAAATGTTTTCTCATTGATTATACTATTCTGAATGATAAATGGCTAATCCATATTTCAAGGTTCTCTTGTCCAATGATCCAATGTCCAGAAAGTATGTTTGCCTGTGTGCCTCCCATTTAATTGTTTTTAAAACATGGCTATGTGTGTACATTTTAAAGACTATGTTTCTTGCAGAACATAAACATTAAGCATAAAGACAGAGAGTGGTCTGGAAATCAAACATTTATATCTGAGGCAGGAACTTTAAGTGAGACAATGAAGCAGGAAAAATGACCACTGCAGGTGAGGTATGGACAACTGATACCAGCTCTGCCTTGGCTGGTCCATCATTATGTGTCTTCAGACCATGTTTTCACTATCTTCTCATTATTGACTGCACACAATGCCAAACTGCTATTGTAGAAAAGTGTTATGGAAAACAAACATTTTTTTTTTTTAATGAAATAAACTATCTCTCAACTTCCCTCCCACCTGAACTATGTTTCTGGCCTTCTGAAAAAGAGGTGCCTACAAATATTCATTTTCTATTTTTACAAAAAATGTAATGAGATACCTTTTAATTTCCAACAACCTGATCACTATACTGTTGATCTACTACTATTGAGTATAAATATAAATAATCTAAGTCTACCTTGAAATTTTAGTATTTACTGAGTCAAGTACATGAATACTTAAAGCCAAACAAAAATTTGAGACAACTTGATACTTAAACAATATTGCTCATCAGTGAGTAACTAATCAACAAAATGACCTGCTTCATGATTACAACTTTATTACAGCAGTTGTATGATTAATGTGTTGCATATCTCGTCTAAAATATGAAGTAATTCTAGTTCAGAGAACACTTTATCCCTGGCATTATAATCAGCATCTTACACATAGCATTGCATTGCGTTTAAGCCATATGCAGACATACAGAGAAACTTGAACCTACTAATGAAGTTTTGATGTTCATAGGATAAAACAACTACTTGATAGTTGTCCCATAAGGTAAAAACCTTTATTTTAAAAGTCCTGACATCCTATTACCTTCTCTCACATGAGAGCTTAGCTTTTCTGAGTGTATAGGCTGTGTGAGTTTTACAGAAAAGGTTTGTGTAAGACAAACAACATGTTTACCCATGCCTTAAAATGTTTTCATTGGTCACTGACTTGCATTTGGTATAGGTATTCATTCTTGCCTTAAGTTGTTCATTTAGTTTCATTATATCTGTTCATTAATTTGAGGGGTTTACCTCAGTCATTCTTGAATCTCACAAGGTTGATTACATGAGAATGACTTTTGTTAACCTTTTCTTCTAACAAGTTTATAGAAAAAAAGATGTATATTCTTACACATTAATATGAAACTCATTTCACAAAGTTCTCAGAAGAACTATTACATGTTTGCAAAACATACTTTGTACATTGCATTCATGTTCTGTGGAAGTGAAAATGCTTGGGACACAAGAACCATACATTAAATTCCTTGCATGGTTTATGGTCTTACATGCATTGTTTCAATAATAAAAGATCATTTATTTTTCAGTCATACAACAAAGATATGGGGGACATGTAGCCCTCAAAGACTTTCTTTTGTTGTAACTTCAGGTGCACCACTGGCAATATCGAGCACATCAGCATCCTGCATGATGAACTAGTGGAAATTTATTAGTACCATAATACATTAAAATATTTGACTCACTTCCTCTGAGTCAAACTGCAATGCAGCATCACCTCATACCTGGTAAGGTAATTCACATGAAAATGTTGAAGAAAAAGAACTATTGGTCAGATTGTGAATTGAAATGGCCATTATGGAAAATAAAGATATTTTTAAGACAATAAATAAAGCTACCATGTAATCCAGCAACCCCATTTGTAGGTATATATTTAGAAGAAATAAAATGAGTATCTCAAGGAGATATCTTAATTCTCATATTCATCCCATCACTGATTAGTGAACAATAACACCTATCTGGATATTTGTTAATGAATGGGTAGATAAAGAAGATCTACATACACACAGGCACACACAATGGATTACTATTCAGCTTTAAGAGAGAAAGAGGCCATGCCATTTGAACTAACAAGGATATGCACAGAAGACATCACACAAAGTAAAATAATGCACTTATTGAAATATAATATAATATATGAAACATGAAATACAATATAACCTCACATGTAAGTTCACCATACAGAGGGCAAACTCCAAAAAAAAAAAAAAAAAAAAAAAAAAAAAAAAAGAGTTAAATGGTAGTTACCAGACGTTAGGATAGGAAAACGAGAGGCCATTGCTCAACAGGTACAGACTATAAGTTACAAGTTCTGGAGTTATAATGTACAGCATGATGACTAATATCAATAAAATACAAATTTTAAATAGACAAAGAGACTAGTGTTCAGTGTTCTCACCAGAACAAGTTAACTATGTAAGGTCATGTCTCCATGAAATTGACCACAGCAATCTCCTTATAATATAAATATACAACCTAAAATCACATTTAATACTTTAAATAGAGACAACTTTTGTCAGTAATCCCAAATAAAATGAAAAATAGTACCTTTTAAAACTAAAAGTAAAACAAATGAAAGTTTGAGGAAGAGCAAACCAGAAGTTACCTAATTTCTTCCTGTCTGAAGCAGGCTGTAGCAGCAGCCATATTCCACTAGTAGTGGAAATGCAGGGATGGGGATCTGGGCCTCTTCCTTTAACCCAGTAAGTGTGGGGAGTCTGTGTGGCAAAGGAATCAAGGGCATGGATATAATGATCTGTCTCCATTAGGAACATGATTGGGCTGTAGAAGCCTAAGACATTAGGAAAGCACACTCCCTGGGTTTGTCTGTGTGGACACTTCTAAACTGGTGTGTGAGAGAGCAACTGACCAACTGATGGGGAGGGGGAGAAGACCTATGCAAATGTAAGTAGTGCCTCCCAAAAGACTGGGGGACCAGATGGAACAAAAGCTGAAGAAGAGACAAGCCTGCCAGAAAAGCCTTCCTTTCTTCTCTTCCTGGAGGATGCATTAAGCAGCCTTAGTCTTAATCCTGATTTTAGGATAGACTTTCTCCCCAGAGAATCAATAGGTAGGCCAGCTGGGAACTGGAAATACTGAGACTGAGCAAAAAAAAAAAATCCTTTAAGTTCATTTTTTTTTCTCACACTTTTGTCATGGAAACAGGAAACTGACTAATACAATGTCCTTCAAATTAAATATCATAGTTTAAGTATGAATTCTGATATTTCATTATTAATGTTATTTTAGGGTATCTTTTTTCAAAATGCAAAGGATATTTATAGGATCCATTGAATTTTTGTGATGAACAAAAGTTTTATGTGGCATATTTCATATATGTTTAGATGTATATGTGTCTTGTTATACAAACTGTTAAATTTGGATAATTCTGAATAAAATTAAAAACATACTTCCTCTATAATAAGCACAAATACAGGATCTGCATAGGAAATGCATAAGTACAAGGGCTTACACAGCCTTACCAGAGCATGTGAGAGCAACTTTTCCGTAGGATTGTAAGAGCCAGGAGAAAACTGAGAACAAGGCTTTCAGACCACACACTGCGGTATTAGTCCTGTCCTCCAGACAAAGACACTGTGTCTGCTCAGAGGGTCTAAACAAACTGAAATGGATATCTGCAGAGTGTGAACAATTCTCAGAACAGAGCAATGTGATAAAGAGAGATCTTGCTGACAACGTCACAGTGCAAGAGAGACAAAAGCAGATCATAATTTATCTTTAACAGCACCATTAAGACCGTCTTGCCCACCAGTACATTCTATGTCATTCTCAAGCTAGAGAACTCTGTTCACCCTGATGAGTTTGAAAAGTTCTGAGTGGGTAAGCATGTAAATCCATCATACTCACCCTGCAGAGGGTAGCTCACTTTTTGAACACAGCACACCAACTGTCCCATTTGCTTCTGCACTAAGCATTAACTCTAACTCATGTGTAATTGAATGCCTCTAGAGTTCTTCAGATAACTCTCCATGTTAAGCTTTTTCCTTGATTCCATTTTATACATAATCATATAAGAATTATCTTTAAAGTTTTCTGAGTAGTTTAACATTCGAAAAGGGCATGTTTAATGGAGAGCTCTGAATGACTGCTGAGAAGTTGGCTTCTCATCCTTTGAAAATGTTTTCTTTACCACGGCACTTACTGTATAAATAGATACACAAACATACAAGTTTTGACATGAAGTCATTAATATTGATGAGAAATTAATAGTTATTAGCCTAAATAGCTCTGCTTATCTATTCTCTGAAAATATAATTACTGATTATTCAGGTTTACCTTGCAAAAGTCCTGTTCTTGTTAATAAATGTATGAAACTCCACAGTGACAAAACAACCCAGAAAGATGTGGTTAATGTTTTCTATGACTTCTTTGTGAAATATATACAGAGTATCTCATGTGAAGGGCTGTGGGTATGTGGTTATAATAATGAGCAGATCACTTGAAGTAACATAGTAGAGGTCTATTTCTTCATTAATCCAAAGTCACCACACGTCATTTTTCATTAGTCATAAGATGGTTAGAACGTGTTAGTAAATCTGGGTTTCCCTCGGTGGAGGAGCAATGTATGCTATGTATGGGTGGCTTCTTTCTATTGGAATCAGAGGTCAGAAGGATTGTGAGTACATGGTAGGGCCTGTTGTGTAGAAGCAAATGGATAAGTTCACAGCTGCATGAAGTAAAATACTGTGCAGGTATGTCTACCATGGACCACAGCAGGAATTACTAGTTCACACTCTACTAGCATGTGCACATGTTATGGCATTCAAACCTTCATGGACAGGAAACCTGCTCTCCAACATATCCAGAGATGGTTGAACCTTAGAGAGGTAGGCCTAGAAAGTGGTAATGATGTCATGGAGATTCCACACCCAGAAGTTCTTGATGTACTTATTAGGAAATTAAGCAAGTTCTCATTGACTGGTTTAGTTAGCAGAGAGCAGGCCGTTATGAAATGAGGCCATGCCACATGTTTAGCCTCTTCAGTTCAGCTGCCTACCCTCTTCTCATACATGCATTTCTGCTATGTAACTCTGTCTACCATGTTGTGACCCAGAATAAAACCCTCTTAGGATGACTTTCTAAGCCCAAGTAAACCTTTTTCCCTTTTACTGCATACAACCTCAGATATTTTGTTATAGCAACACAAAACAGAACAAGACAGGTTTCAACGCCTTTTCAACAATGTGTACATGTATATGCCCAGATGTATATTAGAACATATTTCCATAAAAACATACTTTACGTTAGTCATATTTCACTGTTATGGCTACTAGATGGTACTATTTAACAGAAAATGAGTTGTAATAAAATGAGGTCATGCTATGAATTTGACCTTGTGATGATGGTATGTGAATATATATTGAGTAAAAATAATCACACAATTCATCAAATAGGGCCTGGAATCCTGGAGCAAATAGTGACATTGACACTGTATACATAATATGCCTTTGTAATATCCTCTGGTATCCAGAGGTTGGCCCAAAAACCTTTCCTTAGACATAGAAAAAAATCCTATAAACAAATTGAGAGATGCCAGCTGCAACGGAACGCCAGCTCTATGGTGTTTAAGTCTTAGATTATCTGAAAAAAGTCAATCATGTCTCTTTCTTGTCACACTATAGTGCACATATACTGCTCCGAGCTCTCTTGGTGCACAGTGAATATATCAGCCAGTCCAGAAATATGAAATGGGGCAAATGTCCTATGAGTGCATACCACCCGAATTCTGTGAACATCTTAGGGACTGGGAGTCTCCAAACCTCTGAAGCACACAAAGCCAAGATGGCTCTGGTTGCACTGTCCAAGAAAAATAAAGCATAGTAGAAAGATGGTGCCCCTCATCTCCTCTATTTAGCAAGGGTTTAGAAACTGTGGTTTGAGTCGTCAAAACTTTGGCTATTACATAAATGAGCATCTTTGTATCATGCTTCATTAGAGAAAAATTTACAAAGCATATCTAACCAACAGGACCAGGACCAAAGTGAACTAATAAGCATACCTGTGGGAAGACACATATGTGGGAACATTCACACTTCTATGGCAATACATGTGACGCACACATGCATATACATACATACATGAACCCACACATTTTATGTTGGATAAGTAGGAACAACCTATTTCTCTGGAAAACTCTGAACTGTGTTTTCTAAGAAAGATTCTTAGCAACGTTCATAGCACCTATAACCACAGCCTGACCTCTGAAAATAGCTTCAGAAACATAATACATATGAATCTGGTGTTACTGTTTTCCAGTAGTCTGAGCTAGACGCAACCTGCACAACTCCTTTTCCAGTTTCCATGTTGCTGAAAGCATGACATATGAAGTCACATAACTAAGAGTCAGGTGCTAAGGGGGATGATATTTATGCAGAGATATCCTAAAGAAACAAAAAGATAGCCTCTAGATTTAGGTATGTTACTTTAAAGAAAGCTAATTAGAAAGCAAATTAACTGATACACTTGCAGGGGAAAAAAGATTAGTACTTTATTTAAAAAGAAACTGAATTTCACTAAGTCAAAGTACATCTCAATGATATATTAAAAGATTAAACAGGTCATCAATAGAATGGCATGAACAGAACCCACAAACAGTAAGAATACTACTGTAGGGAAGGCTGAAGTAAAGAGACCAGTTAGATACTAATTTGTTGTCGGAGCTCAACAAATCTCTAGCTCTATCTTTAATGTACTCTAAAATGCGAGAAATAAAAGAAGGACAGATGTTAGGACTTGTTCTTCCTCTAGTATGACACCCACTTAACTTCCTCATGCTGACAAGTCTTTACTACTGGCAATGGTAGAGAGAAAGCCCGAACTGACCTACTCTGGATGGCCAAACATCCTAACTGTCGTGCTAGAAATCTCATCCAATGACTGATGGAAGCAGATTCAGAGATCCATGACCAGGCCCCAGGTGGAGCTCCAGGAGTCCAATTGGCGAGATAGAGGAGGGATTGTATGAGCAAGAATTGTTGAGACCAAGATTGGAAAAAGCACAGGGACAAATAGCTAAACTAATGGAAATACATGAACTATGAACCAATAGCTGAGGAGCCCCCAACTGGACCAGGCCCTCTGGATAAGTGAGACTGTTGATTAGCTTGGACTGTTTGGGAGGCACCCAGGCAGTAGGACCAGGACCTGTCCTTGGTGCATGAGCTGACTGTTTGGAACGTGGGGCTTATGCAGGGACACTTTGCTCAGCCTGGAAGGAGGGGACTGGACCTGCCTGGACTGAATCTACTATGTTGAACTGAATCCCCAGGGAAGTTTTTGCCCTGGAGGAGATGGGAATGGGGGGGTGGGCTAGGGGAAGGCGGAGGAGGGGGAGATAGGAGAGGGGAATCCGTGGCTGATATGTAAAATTAAATTAAATTATAAAATAAAATAAAAAAAAATTTTTAAAGAGTTGGATAATGGTCCACTAGAGGGAGCAGCTGGGACACGTGACGGCTGTCTCTGTCCGTGGTGCTGGAAATCAAACAATTGTGTCACTAAGGGTCAAAGGGTTCAGAGAACAAAGATGCACCAGAAAATTTCCTGCTGATTCCTGTTTGATACTGCCTCAGAAAGCTAAGTCTTCTGTAAGCTGAAGAGAACAGTAAGGAAGTGTGTTGCTGAAAGAATTATTAAAAGCCATGGTCATCAGAGGAAGCACTTATGAGTTTGCATAGCTTCTAAGACATTGCTTAAGGACAAAATATTTATGTTTGTTTATGTGTTGGAAATCTCTTCAGGTCAATGCAATATATATCAACATCATCCTCATTTTAATCTCATGATTCTGGTCATATCAGTCATTTTCATATGCCCTCTTTCTTCCAGCCACAAGGCCATTGCACAGGTTTCTTTCCCTTACTAGAATCCATCTACCCACTCCTTTTTACTAAGATAACCTTACACTATTTAGATCAATTTAGGCCTTCTAATGAACCCATCAGTCCTCTTAGAACATTTTGTACTATTCCTTTGTAAATATAATATATATGTGGGGGAGGATATATATATATATATATATATATATGTGTGTGTGTGTGTGTGTGTGTGTGTATGTGTGTGTGTATGTATATATATGTATATGTATATATTCCATACATTGTTATCTTCATGTCATAGCCATATAATGTATTGCTGTTGCTTTTCTTTTATACTTTATTCAATCCACATACTAAGCAGATGCTCTACAGATATCCACTGGATGAATAAATTCATGTTTAAACAGAATGCCTATTCACATACAACCACACCACTTGGCAGATGATCTTTTCCCACAAGCAAATAATAAGTTCACTTTCTGAAACAGATAAATACATTTATGATTCAGTTCTTCATGTGGGTTTTATCCAGTTCTGCATGCATGCAGAGTGATGCAAGAGAAAGAGTGGTCACAATAACCAGTCTAGAACATCACATTAAAAAAAAATTGTGAGTGTATTTTAAATCATTTCTTTTAGTTTTTGAGATTATAATATAATTAAAATATTTCTTCCTTCCACACCTCCTCACAAACCCTCCTATATACCTCTTATCTCTTTCAGTTTCCTGGCTTCTTTTTTCATTAGTTGTGTACACACACACACACACACACACACACACTCATAAATACATAAGCATATTATACTTTATGTAGAGAGATGAGTGAAAGGAAGCAAAAAAGACTAAATCTACATGAATCAGCACTGTAACAAATGCAGGAAAGGCAGAATGAAACAATCTGTTGGCGAGACGGAAGTTGGCACTGTGCTCTGGGATTTTCTCTTTGAATTTCTAGAAATTTGATCCAAAAACAGTAATGAAGGAAATGCAAGCAGGAGTTGAAAAGAACAGAGTCATTCAACATGAGTCTGTCAAACTTCCTGGAGGTATTTTCTTCCCAGTATTTCAAATGGACATTTCTATTAGCAAATAATAATTTTCTTGAAGCAGGCAGTTGGGCATATGTTAGTTTATTTCCTTGCACAAATGCTCATTTGCTTGGGAAATGCAATCAGACTTTGAAATGTGAAGGAAAAGAATCAATTTATGAGTATGTTTCCAAATGCTTCAAATGGTGCTATAAAGTGCCCATTAACAGCATGGATTAAAATAATATTAAAATGTGAGTTCTGAAGGTTTTTTTTAACTTTATTCTGTAAGGGTGACAAATGGTAAATAAAGGAAGTTTGGCTTTGGCATTTTTTTTGCTTTGTGGCTACATAGTGAAAAATCCATGACTGTTAGAATAACAAAACATTTGAAGCTTGAAGGGACTTTTGAAAGTATTTTATAAGTTGAAAAGCTGAGTATTGTAGTTTTGCACTTGTATGAGATACCACAGTGATTTAAAACAGAGTCAAAACTGTGGTAAAGGTTTCTTAGCCTTCAGCCCATTATTCATGATGCAGAGGTTCCCTTGTTGAAAGCTGGGGTTTATATTCTCCTTTGGGGTTTAAATCAGTACGTCACATCAAAAGAAGAAACTGGCTCCTGTTTCTCAGAGTTTCAAGGAGTCTCTTGATTTTGTAGAAGGAGAGAATGCTGGAAATTTAGCAACTTTTGTCCATTCTGAAACAAGACATTAGCTTAGAAATTTGCAACATCAGCTAAAGACCCCTGGGTTTGACTATGAAAAGTACCTGGGCCTTCCCAGAACTAGGTCTAATCTCTAATTTGTGGCTCTTGACCACTATGATGGAGGAAAATCAAAAAGGTCCATCATCACAAGTCTTCAATTAAACCAAAGATAAGACGGGGAATTATTCTTCAAGCTGTGAGTGGAAGACTGTTTTATATCTGTTACCAAAACACTATATCCATTTTCAGAAGATTTATTTTTAAAAAGAGAAAGTCAAAACAAAAGATATGCTGTATTCTACTCTCTACTACCCCAGAAAAACATAAATGTAAACAATCCACTATGTTTTTCAAAAAGCATTTCCATGAAGTTGTTTTTATTTCAAATCCATCTGTAACTCAATTCACTCCAGACAACCTGTACAAATACTTTTTACCTCCTTGTGGATCAAAGTCTTGGTTTTTAATTATGTATATGCGTATTTTGTGTGTGTGTATGTCTGTGTATTATGTGCGTGTCATATTGAGAATGCCAGAGAAGAGCATCAGACCCCCAAGGACTGGAGTTATTGTGAGTAAATATGTGGGTACTTGGAATCAAACCACAGTCCTGAAGAACAACAAATGTTCTCACCCACTGAGCCATCTCTCTAGTCAAAGAAGTTCCACAGACCCTCCCAAGCATCACAGGCTATTAATATCCAGTGCTGTTATTTACCCTCCATATACATATAGTAAGACTCTATTGATGAAGATGTTATGTGCCTAGGTCACTGAAGATAGAGGAATTGAGCTAGTGTTCAACTAGAAGTATTATCCTTCCTGACCAGCATACATGGTAGTGGAATGTACTATCCACACTATCAGAGAAGAGTGATCATCAGTCTCACACAGCTATGGACCCTGCAACCTATATTATCAACATGCTGCAAAATGCACCCACTGTGCAATGTTCCTGTTAAACGGATAGAGGGGGAAACAACAACAACAACCCTAATGACATATTGCTATTTTCAAATCAGTTCTCCCAGATGAAAGTCCTAATAAAGAAAGAATACTTCAGATCTTCCTTTATTCCACAAGCCTCAAAGGTCACTGATTCTCATCAGGGAGAATTATAGGAAATCCAAGGTTTCATGCGCTGAGATTGATTATGAAGATCCTGTGGGAACCAGCAGTAAGGCTGACAAAATATGTTCAGTGTTAAGTAACATATCTCAAATGTAGCACTACTCTGTTTTTAGTCAAAATATTTATGTCATTGTCTCATATAAAGTTAAAGAAAAGGATAAAATGTTTGTGTTTTTCCTTATCTTGGGAATTTGTTTTATTTGACTGGACAAGAAATGCATTTATAAATGAAGCCATATTTCTCTAAGTAACTTTTATTCTTCAAACAGATTGAAAGAGTAATTCAATTTTATTTGAATCTGCATAGAAATAGTATTTGTATTTAAATGCTTGTAATACTTTATTTTTATATAATTTCTAAGTTACATGTAATTTCCACGTTTCTTATAGGAATTAACCAATTAAATTTACTTATTCACATATTACTTTGTTGGTCTTCTATTCTCTTACATGTATGCAGATATTCATGCATGTGTATTGCTGAGCCTTTTCAAGAGTAAAATGAAAACATCATGTTCATTTATTCCTATATAGATCTTGAAGTAGTTCCTAAGGAAAAAACAATCTTTGTGATGATTACCATGGTTGAGGATTTAATAAGGATCATGTGTTATCTTTTTCTGGGTGACATGATCCTTTGGCTGTCTTTTTTAAATTTTTTTCCCTTTACACCTGTTAGGTAATTTCTAAAATGTCAGTTTGTATTGCACTGATGTGTACTGACAATCATGCTATAATAATGTTCTAGAACTTCAGGCTATCAAAGATGCTATCAGGGAGTGTATCCTTTGATCTGAGAGTGCAGGAAGCAAAGCTGTCAGTAACTGTAGAGAACATAATCTTGCACTGTGCTAAATCATAGCCTTGCAAGTCATTTAGAATACTTGAAATAATTTTACAGGCAATTAATCTGCATTATATACAATTGTTTTAGTATTGATAATAAACTCATTAAAACTTGTCATTTTGTGGTTTCCTTCAATTCTCATTTTGACTAAATGAGGTTAATGTTTAAAACAAAATTTACTTGCTGGATTCACTGAATTGATCTATCAGTCTTGAGGCTGACACTAAATTAATGTATCACTTAATGACAGAGAAACATTATGGTGATTAGGTGATTTCATCATTGTGCAAATACCATGCTGTGTGCTTAGGCAAGCCTATATAGTGTCTATTGTCTTGGCCTGCATGGTTTTGGGTTTGACCTGACCAGTGCTGAGGCAATGAAGAATAGAAAAGCACATAGACATACATCTGGTGAGCCATGTGCTCTATTGAAGATACACCAGCAGCCTGGAAATTCCATGTTTATTATAAACCACTAAGTAAGGAGACAGGTTTATAGCACAGAGCTGACTGAGGAGTTAATCTTGGTAGGAGATCTCTGTAGGGGAATGGTTTCAGATTGCAATCATTGATGAGGAGGAAGCTGTGGTTGATTTATTTTTCCTTCACTGGTTTTAACTAAAGATCAATGTGTATAACATCCATACTAAGACCAAAAGAAGTCTTTGCCATTCTTCTGAGCCTGACATACGGAAAGTCTTGCCATTCTCATGGACCTGAGGAATTGGGATCCTTAATATGGCCATTCCCATGTCAACAACTTATGTTCACTCAGGGTATCATCCACTGTCCACAATTTATCAGTGCCTCAATGTGGTCTTTTGAAATCAACAATGGTTAAATAGAAGAGGTTGCTGCTATAATAACATGACATATTCTTTTATGCTAAACATTTTTCATAAATTGGAGGAATGTACTCTAAAATGATGATTAATTCATAGTGCAATTGTTATGGTTAATCTTGACTGTCAACTTAACTGGGTTTGGAATTAGCTAAGAGATATGTCTCTGAGAAGTTCTGTGAAGGTATTTCCGGGAAGGATTAAGTGAATGAAGAAGACCATCCCTCAGATCAGGTAGCTAGTTTCAATGATGGCTCAAAAATAAAGATGGAGAATGGTTTCCTCTAGAAAAGCAGCCTTTAAGGGCTGATGTTGCCTGCCCACAATCACTAGTTGGTTATCAGCATATCTACCCTGTTGCTGCCTCCACTTTGTTGTCATTGAAGTTTAGATTATTTAGTTTTCCAACATGGAAACCAGAGGCTCTTCAGAAATTCTTCACACCTCCAGCACCAGATTCAGTGTGCTAAGCCAGCCAGCCTTTGTATAGCAGATCCCAGATTCTCAGTCTCTCCAGTATGTATACAACCAGTGTTGAACTGCACAACCTATATTGTTTAAGACATTCCAATAAACCTCTTTTGTAATCATATTCATTCTATCAATTCTGTTTCTCTGGAGAACCACAGCTAACAGAAGTATATGCTTAACCTGTAAAATAATAAGTTTCTCAGGAAAAATGCCAAGTAATATTCATTATATGTGATTGTACATACTACTCTTTTTGTGCCCAGGATTAATCTCAAAGCACCAAGACTAATAACAAAGAGAAAAAGAGGCCCACTGCCTAAGAGGCTTCCTTATAAGTGTCATATAACGAGAAAGCAGTTCTAAGGTGACCTGACCCTAACAAGAAAGTTCTGTGGTACCAGAGAAATAAAGAGAACTAAGAAGGAAGAAAAAGAGAAAGTAAATTTACTTCTTATTGCTCTTGCCATTTAACAATAATATTACATGTAATTTGGTTATGAATGGACATATTCACACAATGTACATTTCGTCAAGAAAAGATAACATCAGCCTTTAATCATAGGTGTGGAATTCTGAGTTCTAGCATGATCTGAACCATAATTCCCCACAGGAGCTAACAAGCAGATTACACTGTTCCTGCTATACTAGGTGTTTGTACATATAGTAACCAACTAGAACCCAGCAAGGATTTCAAAGTTGTAACCTCTGAGGCTGAGATTTTTCATTCTAAACAAAGATATCAACACCCTCATAACTACATGACCTGGAGAAGTACAGATAATCTGTATGAACTGGTAGAAGGTAATAATTTAACTTTAACTCTTAAGATAACCATATGGATCTATGTAGATAACTATGTATGAAAAAGTTTCATATCCATATGGCAAATTAAGTTAGCAAAAGTTGACCAATATCAGATAGTTTGGCATCATGGTAGAGGGCTGACCTTAGTTCCAGACTACAGACGTGCATCCAGACTCTGGAAACAGATGCCCTTGTCCATGGGAATTGCCTAAAGGGTGAGTGTCCAAGTCATTCTGGCAGGCAAAATGAAGTCATGTTTTTAAAGTAGTTATCCTCCAAAGGAAATTTTTATCAATAGCTCTGGTTTTAGAATGTGAAATTATAACTGCCCATAGAGAATCTTGGTAGTTCTAAATCCTTTTTGATTAACACAGGAATTAAATATACCCCCTGATATCCCTAAGGGCGTTGTACTAGTGGAGTCACTGCATGTTTGATCTCTGTTTTACAGACCTCCCGTTAGTGTTTCAGAGAAATCTGTACTTTCTATTATGGTAACACCTCTGCTGGCCTGCAGCCATCACCACCTCTCAAAGAGCTGAACCATGAAGCTATATCTCTGTAACTAGGCCAAATAAGCCATGACCTGACAGGGTGTAAGCAGTCATTGTCTCCTATTAAATCTGAAATCTGCACTTTGCATATTTGAAAACAACTATCCAGTTGCACTATAAGGTATGGCTGCCAAATGAATAATCAGATTTTTAAGAGACTATAAAGGGACCCAAATGCTTCTCACTGTGCCAAAACCAAAGTCGATTCAGATTTTATTTCCTCCCCTCCCATGTTTTTATCTTCATTCTTTGGCACTCAGACCAAAAATATTTCAACAACAAATAAATAGACTTCTGTTATACATTGTAGAGTATAAACCAAGTCTGGGCAGAGATTATGTGGAAGCCAATGCGCTCTGTGATGCAAATGACAGGCTGCGGCCTCAAATGGCTAGGTAGGAGTTGTATAGGGTTGGCACCTAATATTGCTTTGATTGGTGAATGTGATTACAAAGAGACTTTCATAAAATCCAAAAATGACCCAATGAGCCACTTTAATGTCAAAGCCCAGAAGTTTCTTTCCTGTTTAGAAATGTACATGCCCTCCCCTACAGTTAGTACTCCCCGGGGATGTCTAAGTAGCTCAACTCACAAAGCCTTAATGGAAGAGACACAAGTGACTTTAGAAAGATTTGGGAAGGGATTGAAACGTAGCTGTATAAAATATCCTATTAACTCTTGCCCCCCGTTTTACATTTTGAGAAAGATTTTTAACTAAACCCTCAAAGCTCAATACCTATGATGTCATTAAACATTTTTCACTCCAGTGAATTGTAACTCAGGGACATTTGCAACTACTCTTTTCAGCGGGGGATTAAACTTTCAGGGAATAAATTAAATTGGGTTAAAATGTCTAACACAGTTTTCAGATGAGTGCTTTATTCAAGTAGCACAGAGACATGTTAACTTTGAAATGAAACTCTAGTTGGGTAAATAACGTTTGTCAAGAACCAATTGCTCAGGTGCTATCCTGCTCTAAGCCTACTTTATTAATACTGGGTTGTGATCTTCGATGCAAGTGCAGGGAAGAATTTTAAATGCAATTAAAACTGAGCTGGAAGGCCACACAACTGTACTTTAATCAAAAGCTGAGTTCAAGCCTGCTTTACATATAATATGTGCAAAGGAAGATACTTTTTCACATTCAGCATGACTGTGTAAATACTCTATTTTGAAAGACAGCAAATTCATTTCAAGAAGAAAGGCAAAGGTGAGGCAGCACCTCGCCTTGGGGATGCTATGAGCATCTGAAGACAGCTGGTCTCAAGGATATAGGAATGCATTACTACACATTTAGATTTCTTAACACCTTGGTTAAGGCAAAATTAAAATATAGAGGTGCAGACCTGAGAATATGTACATATGCCCTTAATTTCCACATGTTTATGCAAAAAATAGGTATGCATAAACATATGATATATTTTTTGAAATTTTATGGCTTAATCATTATTAGAGCAAAATTATAATCTGTTACCCTCAAAGCTGTTTTAAATTAAACACAGAAGTTATAAGCACAAGAAGTTTGACATTGTTTCATTATGAAACTGTATTCACAGAGGGTAGCAAAATGACAATATTCTGTGAATCAGGAAGGAGCTGGCTTCCCTGGTAGGAGTGTAACTGAGCATAACTGTGAGTGAAATCACAGCAAGCATCTTCCTGTCTCTATTGCCCCAGAAAATAGGGACATCTCAGTCTGGACATTATTTTTAAGTTCAAAAAAATCCAACTAATTATCCAATATCAAGTGATCAGCTCTGAAAACAAGCATACAAGCAACACTAAACAGAATCAGCAGGTCGTATTTATATATTTATGTGTATAGATACATATGCATATATATGTATGTATATACAGATAGATAGATGGATTGATAGATTATAGATAGACAGATAGATATGAAGCAATAATAAATAAAAAGAACCCATGAACTTAAGAGGGATCAAAGGGATGATATGAGAGGACTAGAAGGAGAAGGAGAGGGAAAATGATGTAATTACATTTTAATTCAAAATTGCAGATAAAAGAATTAAAGTTAAAAAGGAGGCTTTGATAGAAGTCCCTGGCTGGTGTTCAAAATTCTCATTAAGCCAATAACTGGGTTTTAGGAGCCTCGGCAGAGTTGAGCTGGCACAGCAGGTGAAGACCCTCGCTTTCAAGCCCAGTGTGACCTGAGTTCAATCTCATGGCCTCATGGGGTAGAGAGAGGACCAACTCCTGGAAGCTGTCTTCTGATTTCACAGGCATGAAAAACACAGGACCACATACAGGTGCATACACATACACACAAAGCACACACAGTAAACAGAAATGTAACAAAAAGTTTAAAGAGTCACATATATCTAAAACTATAAAAAATGCATACGGTTTCATCTGAATCATAGAGACAGTTTTTGATTCATGTTATATCAGTTAGCTAATTTTAGAACTTTTTGCATCAGTGTAGGAGCAATCCTTAAGTGGAGAAGCACCTAATAAAATTTCCACATTTTAAGTCCATATATATAAATATGCACGTATTTATACATATATAAAACAATACACTAACCAAGCCCATTACTTTTTTTTTTTTTTTTTTTTTGGTTTTTTCGAGACAGGGTTTCTCTGTGTAGCTTTGCGCCTTTCCTGGAACTCACTTGGTAGCCCAGGCTGGCCTCGAACTCGCAGAGATCCGCCTGGCTCTGCCTCCCGAGTGCTGGGATTAAAGGCGTGCGCCACCACCGCCCGGCGCCCATTACTTTTTTTATAACATAATTTCTTCATTGATTCTTTGGGAATATCACATCACACACCCCAATTCTGCTCATTTCCCTGTCCTCCCATTTCTGCACTTCACCCTTGCAGCATCCCCCCCAAAGAAAATGTTCTTAAAAATTAAAAACAAAACAAAACAAACAAACAAAACCCTCTTCAGTCCTTCGTCTTTCCTGCCTCTCCAACACCTTCTCATTCATCTTAGTGGAATTGGAAGCTGTGGTATGTCACACAGTATACCCTTTTGTCCAATCAGCTTTACTTGCAAATGTTCATTACAATGAGTCCTTTATTTGGTTCAAGGCCTCTGGTTTCTAGTACACGGATCCTCACCAAAACTGCTGTCCAAAATCCCATGGCCACTCCAAGTCATGGAGAGCCTGCAGGTATCATTCCGCTGAACCTGTGTCTTCACAAACTCCAGCAGGTTATAGATGGATAGATTAAGGGTGGAGCAACCTAAGGCCTTGGATGTGGGATTGGGTGGTAGCTGAGCTGGTCACTAGCTAGCCCAATCAGGAAATGGTCGGAGACAGTTCACCCAGTCCCACACATCAGGGCCAGTTCTCCCACACTAGCTCATGGTATGGGGTGGGGCCATCTTTCCTGAGTGTGTGGAATGGGACAGTTCTCCTGTGTCCCGGACATGAGGGCCAGCTCTCCTGCTGCAGTGTCACAAGGGGGCTGGGCCAGCTTTCCCAGAGCCATGGAAGGGCGAGGCTGGCTTAGCATGGCCCTGGGATTTCATCACACATGGCTCCTGTGATTCCTTATGGTCACACGGGTCACAGACATCAGCATAGACCCCAATTGCACCAGGACCGTGGACCCAGACATGGCCCTCAGCAGTAGCTCGGGGTCAGATGTCACCATGGCCATTGTGCTAGCTCAGGTCACCTGTATCCGTATGGCCCCAGGGGCAGCATGGTTCTCAGGCACCAATATGGTCTCAGGTGGCTGTTCAGACCCCAGCCACACCCATTACTTTTAACCGTTTTCCAAAAAATTAGGTCCAGAAAACAGAAATTAATATAATCAGAAACACTATTCATTCAGGAAAAAAAATGAAGCCCCTCAGGAGCTTTATGTCCACACACTTCTGCAAACCTACGAAGTGGAGAAGGACAGAAGCAGGACCAGGGCCCTTTGAGAAAGAAGAAATGGTGCGTTTTGAAATCCCATTTGAAGATAACCTTTGCATGTTATTTCTTGGGCCAAAATTCAAAATGGTTAACAAATCAAGGAAGGGTCCTAAGGCACCCAGAACCTTCTGCTGTCCCAGTCAAGTATAGGACCTGGAGCTTAAGCGGGGAGAGGAAAGGATCTTGGGGGAAGACCCAGAGTCAAATGCCCAGCAGAGGCATGTGGGCAGGAGTGGGATGTGAAAGGACTCCAACGACTCAGAAGAGCAGTGCTTCTCCACTCTTACACAGTATTCCAATGCTTTAACACTGGTGAATGCTGCTTGAACAGCCACTGTGTACTATTCATTATTATTTCCCATTCATAAGCCAAGAACACAGATCTGTAAACTAGTGCTGATTTGATACCTAAAGCAAAAAAATTCAAAAGAGCTACAAGGCTATGAGAAGTCTAGAAATACAAGTTTTAAGTATTTTAATTTCTAAAACCACTCATAGGTATTATTTTCCAATATGTAGGTAGAATTATTCTCAGTGGTTGCTCTGTTAAGCATGATTAAGTTAAAATCTTCATTCAATTTTAAATTTTTTGAGAAGATATTCTTAAGATTTTTTTCATCAATTTAATCTTGACATGAAACTATGCAACAAAGTTGGCATTTTTCCTACTGGATCTATTCATGTGAACAGCAGACCCAAGTTTTGAGAAATCTTCTGTTGCCTTAAACTTTCCTCCCTCCTGGGTACATTTTAGACAGTCTAGCAGGAATATGATATATTCAAGCTTTTGCACTGAGAACAGATCCTGTTGTGCATAAAGTTCTTTCAAAATCAAGTCACACATATAACACACACACACACACACACACACACACACACACACACACACACACCTGTCGGAGTTTTAAATGAGTTTATGGTTTCAGGCTGGGTGGCCTTTACAGCTGTTTTGACCATCTGGAGCCCACAGGTCTTCAGTTAAACAGGCCTGCATGATTAAAAGTATAGTCATGGTTATTTTGAACGGGACATTGTACACATGGCAAGGGGCATATGTGATGTCGGAAACACCCTGATGTTGAATTTTCATGTATGAGATTCAGTTGGGGCCTATACTACTTTACTTTATGTCTTTATTTTTTTCATTTATTGTTTCCTTAGAACTTTTTTTGGCTATTACTGTGGTTTAGATTTTTTTTAACATTTATGGTTACAAGCATCATATCCTAATCCCTCTTTCTCTCTCTGATGTCTTTGCCACCTATGGGTTCTGTCCATACTGTACCATCAGGTCAATACATGATGACAATCTGGTTTTGTATTTGGTGTTAAGCTTTCTCATCAGGATTTTAAGTACTGTTGGTACTCTCATTTTACAATCTATCTCTCTACATATCTTACTCCACTGCTCACCATGCCTATAGCCTTAAGTATTATAGTCATGAGTCTATCACTTCTCTCTCCCAGAGAACATTCTGCTGGAGACTCACATCATCTGTTTCTTTTATACAACTCTAGTCATCTCCAAAGCATAACTCATTGTAATCATCCCAACTTATTTTTCATGGTGTTTAAAAAATTAACAAGCATTTTTTTTTGCCTTTTTATAACTGATTGTGGTAGTCCCAAAGGGAATTTTGGAGTCATGAGTTCAGATGTGGGCTCTGACTTACTAGTGGTGTTACCCTAAGTGAGATTGCTAATTTCTACAAGGCTGGCTCCTTGTCTGAAAAAAAAAAATCAAGGATGTTAGGGATGTAACCCATAGGGTTTACTGGAGAAGTAAATGATGTAAGCCCTAGAAATCTGGTGCAGAACAATATTTGACTCAGTGCCTTTATTATTTTGGAATTTTTATTAGTGTACAATTTAACATGGTTTTTCTTTTTTGTCTTGTACTGCTGCAGTTTTGCCACAGAGGGCACTGACTTTCTGATTCTTTTGTCTTTCCAAGGTATATCTTAGGAAGAAAGAATTTCTTCAATGGATAGTCTACCAATATTGACTGACTTTTAAAATTTTTTATTTATTCTTCCTTCATACAATACATAGTGAGCAAAGCCTCACCTTGCTCCACTCCTCCCAGTTCTCCACCTACTCCCCCCCCCCATCCCCTGCTCCACTATTTTTCTTCAAAAAAGAGCAAGCCTCCAATGGTTATCAACCAAACATGACATAACAAGATGCAACAAAACTAGGCACAAACCCTCATATTAAAGCAGGACAAGGCAAAGGAGGAGGCAGAAAAAGTTCTCAAGAGCTGGCAAAAGAGTCAGAGACATCCCCACCCCCACTGTTAGGAAACCCACAAAAACTCCAAGCTAAACAACCACAACATATAGCAGAGGACTTAGTACAGACCTATGAAGCCTCTGTGATTGTGGCTTCAGTCTCTGTGAGACCCTGTGAGCCCAGCTGAGTTGATTCTGTAGTTTGTGTTCCCCTGCCATTCTTGACCCCACTGGCTCCTACAATCCTCCCTCCCGTTCTTCGGGGTTCCCCTAGCTCTGCCTAATTTTGACTGTTGGTCTCTGCAGTTGACTGACCTTTCAAAAGAGTTTAAACTGCTTATTCATTTATCAGAGAAGTTGATTTACTTTGCTGTATTCCAACATCAGGAAAATGTAGCAAAATGAAATCTAGTAAGAACATGATAGTTGCTGTCATAAAAATTTATTATCTAGATTAAGTATCTAATGTATATTAAATTCATTGATACAGAACTGTAAGAAATATTGTGTTTCTTGGTTAAAAATAAGAAGGCAATCTGATCCTGAAATTAAACACACTGAATCCAACTTGATTTGGAGATTCCATTCAGTAACTAATGGTTGTGGAGAGTGCTGCGGTCACATTAGCATATATCCAAAATTTCTCATCTATCTGTTGGTAAAACAAAAAGACTGGCTTTTCAGAGAAAATAAAGAAGAGAAATTGCTCAAATGAATATCCTGGGTATAAAACCTAAGTGAACGACAGGTAATATAACATGATTACCTGGCAACAGGGTTCCACATGAACCAACATGTCTTACCCTAGCCTGTCTCTGCAGCAGAGTAGCTTCCATACTGTAACCACATGATTCTTCCCAAGGTTGGCTTCCATAAGAGCAGCACAATCCCTGTAGGCTATGACCTAGCATAAAATGCAATTTCTTTCAGCATAAGACTCTGATTAACTAACCCTAGCTCCTCTCTCTTATCCAAACATAATCTCAGTCCTTCCCAGATCATCCTGAGTGCCATTATGAATTCAAATCATTGTTTATTTTACGGCAAGCTCCATCCTCACTGTTCTCTCTCTCTCTCTCTCTCTCTCTCTCTCTCTCTCTCTCTCTCTCTCTCTCTCTCATACACACACATACACACACACACACACACACACACACACACACACACTACATTAGGCTATCTTTTCCAACAAATCATGCATCCTCCTCAGCTTCTACAACTGTCTTAGTTCTATCAGTAATAGTTCTGTGTGTTAACACATTCATTCTGAACACAACCTGATACTGATATAACATGAGTTAACTGTATTTGTAGATATGTCCTGTATTCCCAGTCAGTCCATGAGCTCATAAAGGAAAAGGCTTCTGCTCACATTTTAGTTTCTATGGCCCATAGAAAGAATTCGGTCATCCTCTCTTTGCTTGCTATCTTATGTTGTATGTCAACATGTCTGAAACCACTGTACACTAGCCACATAACACTATTTGATTCCTCTCAAAGTAAAAATGGGAAAAGGAAAAGATAACCAGATATATAAACATCTAAAAGGCCACTGGAGTCAATGAAAGGATATGTCAATAAAGTGTTTTCCTCTCTTAGAGTATTGAGTATCTAGGTCACTCATAGGTGGTTATTATTTGAAAATGATTCATCCTTTTATTTTCCTTTTACTAGAAATCTTCCTAGGAAGTGATGTAAAAGTTATTCTGCCTTATCTGAAATTGCTAAAGATGGAAGTACTGGGAAATAGATGTATCATCTACTTCTTGTGAAATATGATATTTTACATTATCATAAAACCATAACATTTGACACGATTTTGTTCAATAAACACATAGGCAAACCTGAGGAGATTTATGTGTTTGGCAGTTGGTTACACTTGGCCTTGAATGCTATTTGATTAACGGGTTTCTCCTTGAGCTTGTTTTGCTGAAAAAGAATTCAAGGATTAATTCACCAGTCATAGGAAAATGTGATTCTTTATAATGTGGACCGTGAATTTTAGAAGAGAGAGAATTAGCCTACACCTTAGTGCACTATCGTCCCTACTCCTTCGAAGGGGACTTGATTAGAAGGCAAAATTCCACCTCAAGATTTCCAGATAGGCAAGAAAGTCCATTGTTCCCAGCAGTCTGGAGCCATTTCAGCAGCAGGCACTTGAGCATTTAATGAAAATCATGTTGAACAGTGTGGTATCAGGGAGCTGCCCAGCCTATCTGTCTGCCAGGAAAAAAAAAAAAAAAAAAAAAAAAAAAAAAAAAAAAAAAAAAACCTGCTCGGCTTTCTGCAGCCCTCCTGTTCTAATCAAAAACTCAAACACCCCCACAATGTCTCAGAATTATTCTTCAAGCCAAGGCTGATGCTGAAGAAAAAGGTTTTAAAACTATCAATATGGCTATTGCTAATTATACAGTTCTGCTCATAGGGCAAAGGAGATTCTTTTCTGACCCCTGCGGTGATTAATTTATGCCCCGAAGCATAAGATTTGATTACCCCTCTCTTAGCATGTATAACTTGTGAGCCTTATTACTGGTCATAAAATTATTCAGCCACCATGGTTGGTTCAATGGCCTCCTGAGGCAGTCCGTTCAGCTATTTGACTTCCTGCTGGTAGAGATATATAGCCTGACACTGGCTCAGAATTCACCTGCTACTGGTTTCGTCAGTACATATTTGATGCGAATGATCTCTAAGTTTCTAGAAAATTGTTGTGCCTCCCTTTGAAAAGAACTAGGCCATTTGTCTATAAAGGACTAATAGTCAGCAGAATTCACACAAAACAGGATGTTTTAATTGAAGCGAATGTTCCAATTTAGTCAGAAATCTTCTGGGTTTTGCATTCTTGTTTAAAATCCTTATAAAACACATTAGTCTATGTTTCTGACTCAGTAAGTACAGTGTAGTGTGCTGAAGCTAGTTAATGCTTCCCTGATAACTATAACTCCCAGTGTGCCTGAAGATCTCTATACTGAAAAATCATCATGGTGCTACGGAAAGGAAAGGTGGATAGCACAGAGCAGAATGGCTAAGGCCTGTGACGCTCAGATCTTGTAGCAAATTCTGAAAATATTTAGGCTGTGTATTTTGCTTTTGTTTCTTTATCCTTTACCTTGTCACACAGAGACTACGAGGCCCCAAAACACCTTAGGGTAATTTTAAAACTTATTTGAGCCAGCACAAAGAAACTGTGTGGAGATTTGCAAACACACAAAAGGATGAAAGGGGTACTTTTAAAAAGGCCCAGCAGACAGTGCTCTAAAGCATGTGCCCTATGAGGTAGCCAAAGCAAGGGGAAAAGGATCAGCCACAAATTCAGTCTTGAAAAGATTAAACCCTGGAACATAAAATTTGTCTTTGGAGAAATACAGTTTTGTTCTTGACTATGTGTGCCATTGTGATATTTTTGTAATTATTTTACTACAAGTCTCATGAAAGGACACTGCTAAGGAGTGGTTCCCACCACCTCTCATGGTATATGCATAAATCACCTAGGAATCTGGTTACAGATGGACTCTGGGCATCGGGCCTGCCCTGGGCTGTGGTTGATACACCTAGTGACACACCTTTGGAGAAAACTGATTCTCCTTTCCCAGCAGGAATTTCAATTACAAATGTCCTGTTGGTTAGGGTTGAGACAATGTGTCCACTTCTCCTTCTCCCTGGTGGGTTTTGTCCAGTTTGAACTTATACAAGTCTTGTGCTTTTAGTTTGATTTATTTTTGTATTTTTTGAGAGAAAGAGGGAAAGATAAAGAGAGGGGAGAGAGAGAAACAGAGAGACAAAGAGAGAGACATAGAGAGACACAGGGAGACAAAATGAGAGAGAGAGAGAGAGAGAGAGAGAGAGAGAGAGAGAGAGAGAGAGAGAGAGAGAGAGAGAAGACACATTAAATTGAGTGGGTAAGAAGGTGGAGAGGAGAATCTGGGAGGAGTTGGGGAGAAGAAAGAAAATGATCAAAATATATGTCAAAAAAATAAATGAAAAAAGTTGAATTTTGACTCCAAAAATTTCAGGATAAGGCTTGTGATTCTGAATTTTTCACAGCTCAGATAATATGAGAGGTGTTAGTTCAGGAATAACATGTTGAGCAGTAAGACATGGATACTAGGAAGAAAATCCAGCTGGAACCCCACCAATAATAAATTTCATCCATGTCTTACAGCATCCTTCATGGTATCTGCTGACACTCATCAATTCTGTAACTACAGTGTCTTTTTATGGTAGGAATAGGAAGACATTTATTCAGGCAAACATCTCTCTTAATGTCTGCTTTGTTGTGACATAAAAATTTAAAGCAGATAAGAAAAAGGAAAACAACACATCTCTCCATGTAAGTCACATGAACAAGTTAATAGGCATCAATTTCCTTATATCTGATAATTTCTTCTGATAAGAAAAGAATTAAGAGTACTTTATAGTCTATAATTTGGTTCTTTGTCACTATAGTGATTGTAAATGTAGGATGAAGCCTTTATAATAGCATGTTATAAATATTTTCAGTTTCATATTAATCTAATTTAGAATTTGCATATTCATGTATATGAGTGTATATTAAATTATTTAAAGATTTATGTTTTCTATCCTAGCAAAATTTCAGGCATTGATCATTTTCAAAAGAAAAAAGGAAAGCTTTTATCTACACTATTTAAGCAATTATTCTAAACTATGTGAAAATGAGGAATAAGGAAGAGAAATTTTTTAAGTTAATTGTTTCTATAATAGAATTTCTCTTTTTGTGAAGTCATGAAACAGTAGAATTACAAAGTTAAAAGAGGCTTCCTTTACAAAATAGAAATAAAGCTAGGGGAAATCAGAGGACACCCTCAAGGTCACGCTACTTAGGCTTTTGACTAGTATACTAACAGTTACATCCCCTGTGTCACATTTCTATACCATCTCTGTTCCAGCTGATCTGCAAGTTCAGAGTCATTGCCATTTACTATAATGGTGAAATAGAGCACGTTTCAATAACTAACCAAGTGCATGTGGAAAACCAATGATGCAATAGTCACTGACTTGAGAGTAGAACAGAATGCAATAACAGACAGCATCACTAGCTCCTCCTGGGATACACATGAAGTATACACATAGACAAGAACTTATATCATCGAGAATAATCTGATTAGTGTTATAAGCAACATATACACATGAAGTCATATCAGAAACTAGAGGAAGTAAACTTTCAGATAGGATCTGAGTATTAAATATCTTTTGGCTAGAAATAAAAGGAAAAACAAGTCTTTGAGAGTCTAGAAGAATCCCACATACATTCCTTATGACTACAACAAATACAGATTGGGAGTAAAGTGAAGAACTAGGAAGAGAGGAATAAAAAGAAATAAAAAATTTTGGCTTCCACCTTAACAATAAGACTGAAAATAATACAGTCAGGAGTCATTATTTTTATTATTTTACCATTGGGTAAAAATAATAATGGCTGCATGAGAAAAGAAAAAGTCTGACAATATGAGGGTAAGTCATCTAACTTACATGACTGTTCTGAGCTGTTCTCTAGAAGACGCCCTTTGCTACATTTACCACTTAGCAATTTTTAGATAACTTCGCAATTCAAATGACTGTACACACTGACCATTCCCAATGATTATGTCTACATCACAAACAAGTATTTATGATTAGTGCTCAATGCTTCATAAGAAATATAAGGACAACAATAGAGTATGTACTTGGAATGCATGAGGTCCTGGGTTCATGTCTCAAACACAAAAAGAAGAATAAAAGAAATTATCCCCTGAGACCTTCAACATTCTCTGAAAGTAGAGAGGTAATAAAGAGAATGAATAGTAATAGTCTCACATACCTGTTCTGCCTCCTTGAACTGTTTCAACCTAATTAAAATCTCACCCATTAATGATTAGCTGCTGCTACACATTCCCAAGCAGATGCTCAGTTTATGAAGGCAGCGAACACTGCATGCTGACTTGATGGCATATTGTTGGGCATCCCAATTCCATCAAGGTCAGATAGCTTTCCAGGGACCATTTCACAAGATTATTGATTAGCAGAAATTGACCTAGCACTGCTCTAAGCCCTAGAGATCATAACTGTAATTCTTTTTCCTTTAGGAATTTGTCAGATGTTATACAAGTTTATTTATTTCCAGATACATCAAATATTATATAGGAGCTTCTGGGTCATTAGTCTCAAATACAACAATGGTTTTCAGCACGGCCTGACTGGCCTTTTCTTCTGGTGATAAGCCTTTTGAGTTATTCAGTAAAAACCGTGGAGAAGTAAAGTTAGTATGGTATGTACTGTTTCCAATATCTAAATAAGTTAATATGTTTTGTGTTACCATGGTCTTCAAAAACTAAATTGAGGTAGAAAGAAGAAATGTTGGTAGAGTTGTAAGGAAAAGCTATGCAAATTCACTGTTGATTCTGCCTAGGAAAACCATTCTGCAGTTGACTTTTTCAATATTTTATAATGACAAAGGCATTTTCTTGATCAATTGATGTGCATCAGGTCCAAGGGGCTTGGTTAATCTGCCTCAGCAGAGAAACCACATCTGGAACCACAGCTGCAATTGGAATCAATGCCTGATTGCATTTAAGATAATCCACAGCAGTTCTCTAAGACATCCATCTCCTTCAAAATCCAAGTGAGTTAAATGAGAACATAACAGAAATCACCACACTTGCATATTTCAAGTTTTTGATGACTCCATTGATCTGCAGTTTATCTGGGGCTGCTGTCAGTTTAGTTTCACTATCCTGGCAGGGATGAGAAGTTCTGGAAGTTTTTTAATCTCCTGCTGGGATAGGTATCATCATATTAGTTAGAGTCACTATTAGCAACCCCAAAGTTGCCATATAAGCATATTCTAATTGTATAGGAAGACATTAAGGTAATAATCACATTGTGGACTCATGGACCTTTGCTCCAAACCGCACTTGTAAACTCAGGTTTGAGATCTCGGTCAGGATTGACACTTACATAAATATGTGAGGTCATTCAAAAGTTGTGTATCCTAAATGCCTAGCTCACTTCATCCTTGCCCTGGCATTACATAATTGACAACCATAATCCCCACATTGCCTGGTAATTGTAATATCATTTTGAGTTCTCATGAATTGAACATTTTTTTTAGTAATAGCTACATATATTTGGTACTTGCATCCTCAAAGTGTATGGTTATCCAAGTTAGTATTTACTGATCCCTTTGAGGGAACAGGATGGTTACATACTTAGTGGCTACAAGTTCTCTTGGAGGAAATGTCAAGAAGAGCGGGCAAATACTTAAGATAGTGTCAGACTTCACATGGTGAGAGAGGTTGGCCTTTAAGTCGGGAGGTTCAAATAAGATTCAAGGGATGATTCAAACCACCATTAGACACAGAATTTTGTCTTTTTTAAAAAATAAAGAAATATTGTAGAAAGGCATCCCATATTTTCTGCTGTTATGAAAACCATAGAAATTATGTACACCAAAAAGTCCATCAGCTAATAAATGCTCAGTGCTGGTTTGCCACTACTGCTTTCTACTGATGTCCTGTCCTTTGTACCCTATGGGTTAGACACTCACATTTGGATTTTTCTCTTCCAAAACTGCAACATCACCCATAAATCTAGGGAGGCTATCTCAATAGTAACATTTCCACTCACCTTTGGTCTATAGAAGATAACTGGAGGTTCTACTAGACAGTGTATTTCTCAAATTCTAACCTAAAGGAATATCCTATGAGATATCTCGGGTATGCTATGGCTGTGGCTATGGTAGCACCAAGGGAAGAAGGACTTGATTGTGCCAGTCTCAGAAGTCCAGTCCACCTCAGTATCTGCCTAACATGCTTTTGATTTTCCTCCAATATAATATCTCATAAGTACTAGAAATCAAATCTGGTGAGTACAGACAATGATTCAGTCAAGATTTTTGTTAACTAACCATCTTTCTGAACCACTTCCAGCTGCACAAACTGAAATACTACAACTTCCTATGAATAGATCTAGCTTTATCCAGTCTTAAGTTGCTCCTTTAGTCTAAAATCACCCATGTTTCAATATAAATCAATAGTCACTATAATTCCACAATATAACATTATCTTGGGTCATACCTTATACTTGTTCCGGAGTATCCTAATATCTGATTGTAGTTATGGTTCTAGCAACAACATGTGGTTTGAATAGACCTTGAGAAGAATGGCATCCCTTTACAGAGCAAATACTCCAAATAACTGCTAACACATTAAGCAAATGAGTCTAACAAAATTTCTTTCTTCTATTGGTGGGTTAATCTAAAATCAAGGAATAAATGAGTCTGTTAGGGCTGACTTGAAATCTGATCTCATATAAAGACTTGGAACAAAGACTTAAAGTCATGAATTTGTTTTCATTTTTTCTTTTATTGAAATGAATTTTTTTCTTACATAATATATCCTGATTACAGTTTCCCCTCCCTCTGTTCCTCCAGTTCCTCTCCACCTCCTCTTCCACCTGAATCCACCCCATGTCTATCCCTCCTTAGAAAGCAAACAGGTTTCTAAGGGATAATAATAAAATAAAATAAAACAAAGCCAACATACAACAAAATAAACAGACAGAAGGAAAAGAACCCAAGACAAAGCACAAGAAACAGATATAGACACACAGACCCACTCCTTTACACATTCAGGAATCCCATAAAAACATAAAACTGGAAGCCATAATATATAAACAAAGGACTTCTAGAGTAAAAAGAGAAAAAAACAAACAAATTATATAAACATATATAATATAAAACAAAAATAAGATAAAATTTAAAAAACCTGACACAACATTATTATACGTGGAACCTCCAAAGATGCTGTTGAACTCATTTTATATTTATATTTATGTTTCTCTATGGAGACTCCTTTGGAGAAAACTAAATTTTCATTTGCAAGTGGTTATCAATTGGAAATAGATTCTGGGTTAGAGATGAAGGCTCCTGTCCACTTCTCATTCAGCTCTGCCCCACCCAACCCCCATGCAGACCCATGCCCTGTTCATGATACCTACATAGAGCCTTCATCCTGTATCCTGGATACATGAAGGAACTCTAGATGCTACCAAAGGAGCAACATAAACACCAACCCAGCTACAAACCCTTTTATCTACAGTGGTACCCTGTCTGCAACATATGCAGGTACAATGTTGGCACAAAGCTTCTGGAGTAACTGACCAATATCCAGTTTGACTTAATGCCCACTTGAAAAGATGGAACCCATATCTGACATTGCTTGGGTGATCAAGAACCTGAGACTAGATAGCCAAGGGACCTAGAAGGAAACAAAATACTACAGTTCAATGAAAAGTAGGCAGTCATAAAATGATTTCTAATGATATTCTGCTACTCTCCTAGATCAGGGCCTTGCTCAGCTGTTATCAGAGAAGCTTCTTCCAGCAGCAGGTGGGAACAAATTCAGAGACTTGCAGACAGACATTGTACATGGAGTGAGAGACGTGGGAACACTCAGTCCTAACTGGGAAGTCTCTATCAAATCTCTTCCCTCAGGGCTCAGGGAGCCCTCTAGAAGTGGAGGCAGAAATTTGTTCATTTAAAAAAAATTAAGCTTATATTTTCACCCGATGCATAAAAATATATAAATTTTACATATTTTAGGGCACCAGGTACTATTTTATTATATGTTTATATTTAATAATATTTATTTCATTTGCATTTCAAATACCCAGTACTAGGTATTTCATTGCAGTAACAGAGATGTCTAACACAAATTATGTTACAAATATCTTCTCCAAAATGCACTTTGTGTTTAAATCAGGTTAAATAAGTTCATATTCTCAAGCATTATCTCCTTATGACAAAAATATTCAAAATAATATCTTCTGGCTTTTTCAGATACATAGTATATATTGTCATCTGTAGTCACCCCAGCACACAATAGCAAATTGGAGGAACTTCTTAAGACCTATTAAACCATAATAGTGCTGCATGCTCACGTGAGCATGTACTCTTGCTCTCTTGCTCTCTCATTCTCTCTGTTGCTCTTACTCTCCAGCCTCTGGAAGCCAACTGTTCTACAGCTCTTCCATAGAATGTGTGCTTCTCATCGCTACAACAGCCAAGATTCAACACCCGTTTAATCGCTCCAGTATCTTGCTTCAGCAGACACTTCATTTAAATTCACCAGAGGCAATGTTTAATTGTGTGCCACTGCATACTATAAGCAATGGGTCAGCACGGCTTGCAAGAAAATACCTAAACAAACCAATCTCACAGCGTTAACCAAACCCAGAGTGTATACTCATGGTACTAGCCATACTGTTGTGGAGTTTTGAGGGGAAAACTAAAACTAAAGCTAGGGTTTCAACAAGGAGTGTATACATGGAGAGTTGTTTTCGTGGATGTTGAAAAGCTGACAGAGAATGGCGGTTACAGTACATAGCAAAGGTAACAATCGTACAAGGTAGCTTCCATCTGTAGTGGGTAGCCATTCCAGCTTGGATCTGGAAGCTCCAACCCCCAATGAAACTCTGGCAACTGTCACGCCTACGAGGCGGGGCGAGGGGAGGTGCTGGAAACCTGAGAGCTGGATGGGCAAGCGCTCGCTCTGGGCTCTCTCTCTGCGCCTGGACCCTGGATAGTGGAGATTGATTGTGCAGAGCTCCAGAGAACACCGCTGGATTGCGATACACTTTCCCCAGACCCCCGCGACCTATCCATTCCTTCATTTGTAAGTCATCCACTAAATAAATCTTCCTTTTAACTACGTGGAGTGGCCTTTATAATTTTCCCCAATATCCATCACTAAGGTGGAGATATAGAAAGGGGCCTTTATACTACATAGGTGCCACAACACATAGAAGGGGTTGGGAGTCGGGGCTCGGAGGACGGTCACTACTTGCTAGTTCTACAACTCGGAGAAAGCATTATGGGGCTTGTTTGATGAAAGCTGAAGGTTCTAGCGACCTTATGTTGCAAAGGATATGCTGACAGTGACAAGCAAATAAGAGAGTGAAGTCCGATCTCTTCCACGGCAAACACCCATCCTTTCTCCGGTGCCCCCTTCTGGAGGACTCTAGCATGAGGGCTGATAGAGGCAATTAGAAATCCAGTTTCTCATTCCCAAGAAAGGATAGCTTTACAGCCAAAAGATAATAGCTTGATAACCAAGACATATGCTATAAGAACAAAATAAAATCACACAAAAAAATTCTAAGGGGCTTAGGAACCAGGTTTTAGTCTCGACCACATGTCTAACTAACTATAAGAATTTTAGCCGGGCGGTGGTGGCGCACGCCTTTAATCCCAGCACTTGGGAGGCAGAGCCAGGTGGATCTCTGTGAGTTTGAGGCCAGCCTGGACTACCAAGTGAGTTCCAGGAAAAAGGCACAAAGCTACACAGAGAAACCCTGTCTCAAAAAAAAAAAAAAAAAAAAAAAAAGAATTTTAGCAGGTTATTCCACAGTTCTGAATATTAGTTTCACTTGAAAAATTCCCCTAACAATATTACATCTGCCTTTTTCACAAAAGGCATAATGGAGGTCAATAAATACATACTGCTATATAATCACAAGTGTCTCTCACGGTTATTGTCCATGCTAAAGGAATAATAGATTAATGAAATTCAAATAATCTTTAAATCTTCTTTTAGACGGTTTTATGTTCCTTCCTATTCAACCAGTCTGTTCAATGGTACACAAAATAGTTAACTGAGATCCATGCCTAGCTTTCTGCAGAGATGCTAACAAGCAAACATCAACCTTAGGAGAGTAGCAGGTTAATGATAGGATACCAGGCACCTAGTTGATTCTTGTATAGACAGAAGTATGCATTGCCAAACCCCAGCTATGTATAGTTACACATTAGCCTCAACAGCTTCAATAACCTTTTGAGATGCCCAAACAGCCCCAGCAAAAGTTGAGTTTGAAAATTTAACTATAACCCACAAGAATGATGAATGAATTTATTGTTAAAATGGATGACATAAAGCACATGACAAAATTGGAATGCAGCTGCGCTCTTTATGTTATACAGAGATCATAAGTATTTTTGATAAGGAAATAGTTAAAAGATAAACGTATACCTTTTAGTTAATAGACTTTCCATTTAAGAGGCCCCAAACAAGCAAAAATAAAGACTATTATACTTAGTTCTCAGAGTCTGAGGTTCATTCTAAATTGTGAAGAATTGTAGACTTCACCTTTATTTTCAGAACTTTAGCTCTAGTGAATTAAACTAAAGGACATCTTTCAAAGTAAATGAATACTTATTCATCCAACAAATATTTACTATCTTATTTGTGACAAATCCTACATTCTGAGACTATAAAAGTGAGGATCTGATATCTCCATAGATTATACATGAGGAGTAAGTACATAAAATGCAGTTGGCAGATAATTATCCCTACCTCAAGGTTCTAGGAAAAGATTCTCAAATGTGACATTTAAGACGAGCCTAACAATCCAAAATCAAGTTTGCTATTTAGAAAGGAGTGAAAGGGCCATAAAGAACTGGCAGCTGCGTCACTAAGGCAGACTCATGAAAGGCAGCGACATAGTAGGGAACAATCAGTAGCACTGTACCCACAGAATTTAAGATTCACGGGGTGGAAGCAGAGAGGACGGACAGAGACAGGACATTGAAGAGGGAGAAGAAATCGGGCCCAATGAATAAAGGGATTTGTTCAAATGCTGCAAAGTACTCACTTGATTCTGTGGCACACAGGATCTTAATGGCATGTTTAATAAAAGAGAGGGATGCTCTAGGTTATTAATATTCGCATGATAACACTGACACTGGAAAGACAAAATGTACTGTAAAAAACGGAAGTTAAAAGAAGTATTGAAAATGTCTGGGATGGCTCTGAAAACGTTTTAAAGAAGAGGAGTCTGAGTTGGGGATAGGGCACTTCCCACCACTTTAATGTGAAGGCTCCTCAGGAGCAGATACAAGTGACAATTAAGTAAATGCGGATGCATTCCAAGAAAGCATTATTTACTTACAGTGAAATTTTAATTTCATTTGATTTTTACATAACAGAAAAATGCTGTTTTCTCTGAATCATTTACAGATGCAACAGTTATTCTCATATCTCGGGTTGTGCAAAACTACATAATCAGCGGGACCAGGCCCAGACCCTACTTGGCTCACCTTTACAACAGAGAAAACATGGGAAAGAACATTGTACTGTTTCAGTGTGGGATGCTGTAGGCAGCAGGACAGGAATGTCTAGGAATCAGATATATAGCCATGGAGCTCACTAAAGAGATTTCTCAAATGCAGTACAAGCACTGCTCTTCCAGTCATAAAGAACCCAAAGTACGTGGAGAGACAAATACAATAGGGAAGTGATTGGCCATATTGTACTCTAATGCTGCTTTGAAAGTTCTTTTTAATTGAAGGTAAAACAACATTTGAGGTTTTATATTATCAGACCCAGGCACTTATCTCCATAACAGGCAGTTAGAAGCCAAGGCCAAAGAGATAAAGCATTTCTGACAGAACTTATAAAAGTAATGAACAATGATGGAGTACAAGAACTATCTAAGAAGCAAGTAACATTTCATCCTTTATGGGGGACAGACAGAAATGAAGCCTGATTTAATTTTAGAGAGCAAATCATTTGTCATCTGTCAAGCACTGATGCACAAAAGAAATGGGACCAATAGAAGCCTTCTTCCTAGGAAGTATGTAACAACAACAAGCATCATGCTTGTTAAATAATGTGCAGAACACACCGACCATTCCAAATAGAAAGAGTTTACAATTTAATCTGGTGCAGAGGGGATGGCAGCTTTTCAGGTGCCTCAGTGGGAAGCTTCTTAGACATGTGTGGCCTGTCCTTTGCAGACAGTGTAATGGAAAGTAAATTTATCTTCGGGTTTCACCATTTATTTGGCTGAGGCACGGTATCTCTGGTCCACACTGGTTTTTTAACAGATGAAATATTTCCCAAACCAAGTAATTTGATTCTGTGCAGATAGTAACCACAGGCAGTGTAATTAATTTCTTTTATATCTTCCACAAAGTAAGTGAGTGGCTCTTCTCTTTCTATCCATAAGACAAAGCTAGACACAAATCACCATGAGAAGCAAGGTGCAACGTGAAGATTAGTGAAATGTTAAAAATCAATCTTTAATCCATGTCAATTTCCAATGCAAAATGGCCCAAACAGACTGAGACAGATTATTTTAACTTGTACTTTTCCATCATCAGAACGCTGTCAAAAATCATTTGATATAGTGCAGAGTATGTTGATGTATTTATTCTCTGGTAACAATTTTTCGGTCTTGAAATTAAAATGCTTTGGTGAGAGTGCCTGGAACTATGGCTCACAAAACTGTCATATCCCTTCAAAATTACACTTTTTGTTAGAATTACTGCCAAGTTAATTCCTCAGCTACTCTTCTTCAGAATAATAATATTGTTGGTACCTGATACAATGAAACACAGGCATCGAAATGAACGTTTCACTGTGTGAATGTCTAAAAAGGAGAAGGCAGACATAAAAGTAAACAGCTTTTCTTGTGAACAACTGCTGGTTGTAACATCTGCAAGTAAAAATCTATAGGTTTCCCACTCGTAACAGTCATGAATCAAGTAGGATGAGACAGACCTGTGATAGGAAGGGATAATTCAAAACATATATAAACATGCATCCAAGCTGAAATTTAAAAACCATGACAAAAGTTGGTTTTTTATTATACTTCCCAATAATTGGATTGGAATGAAGACAAAGGGCCATAGTTACAATTTTTTAAAAATTTCATATTAGCAACTAGAAAATTATCAGATCCATTCTTTCTCTCCAAACTTACCTTTTTATTAAATTGGTTGAGTTGATGACTTTATTTTATCACTAGTGGATGCACAACTTAAAATTTAAGCATATACATTAAGAATATTAGCAGAATCCTTTACTACAATGGACCAACTTCTGAAAAGCAATCTGTGCTGGCATAATTATACAATATAATGAATATGGTCTTTGGAGCAATTTAGTCTGGGTTCAAAAGCAGCACCTGTGGCAGATTAGCTGAGTGTCTTGGGGAGGTAACAGTTCATCTAAGAGACTGCCAGTTTAGTTCTTTCTAGACTAAATCGAATACAGAAATTCAAAAACCAAAGCTTCTGGGTCATCTACCTAATCACTATCTAGATACAGTTTTCAATTTATCAGACAAAAGTTCCCAACATAGAACAATACAATGCATGGGTATAAATGCATAGAAATAAAATGCATGGGTATAACTTACACATACTACAAAATACATGTGCAATGCCCCCACAAGATGTTTTTAGTAGGCAAATATAGGTGAAGATGCTGAAGCCAGAGTCCCATTCTCATGCAGAATGTCATCAATAAGATGTCAGGAATCAACTAGCTAAACACCATGCATGTCATTGCCATCCATGGTTCAACTTTTACCAAGCAATAAGCCAAGAAAAGTATAGTTCTGAAAAATACAGTTACAAAGGTTCCATCATTGTGCATAATAATCACATTTTTAAAAAATTAGTATATAGTAAAACTATGGAAAACTGTGAATATATAACACATAATTGTAAGTATGTTTCTGCTTGCATGAATTTCCAGTTGGATAGTTGAAAATCATATGAAATATGAATGGAAATGATTTTCATTATGTAAAACTCACCCATGCATTATAATAAAATGGGTATTTTTTACTCTAGTAGCCTTCTCATATGTTCCTCATGTCACACCCTCTCCACATCAATTCTTCATGTAATAGCCAGAGCGATACCATTAAAAACACTACTAATCACACCATGTTATTTAGGTGAGTCACCAGCAATCTCCTGTCACACTTGGAATATAATCCAAATTTTTCTTTCATACCTTCAGACCTCTAATGACCCTGTTATAACCACCTTTACCATCTAATACCCACCATGACTCTCATTCAATGTGTCAGACACACTTGACATCTTGCTGGTCCTAAAATCCTCAAACCCTATACCAAATGCAAGGCTTGATGCCTGCAGTTCCGATATAAACTAGGCTTGCCTAATCTTTTTCCTGGGTCATGTTTCCTAGCAGACTTCTCCTGCTTGACTCTTTCCCAAACTACAGACCATACTCACTCACTCCTTAAATGATCACCCTCTGTTTCATTCAACAGCATATACCCAGCCAGTGGTTCAGTCTGAAATCTCTGAAAATTCTCTTCTTCTCTGTGCAGCAGCTTGGCCACATGATGAGTGAGTGAGCCCTGTGGACTTTATCTCAACATCATATTCCAAACTGACCACAGGCACGGATGCTTTTTCATTCTCAGTCATCATTGTGTGTTATCTCTCCCATGGCATTTTACACACACACCCTCAACTCCATACTGCCTTTACTTGGGTCCATTTTCCATCTAATGCCAAGAGTGACATCTTACAGATAAAGGTCATATTTTGTTTCATTCACTTCCTCCATTAAATTCTCCAAATTCTTGGCACCATAGTCTACAAGATGACCCACTACCTGATTCCCTCACCTCATTGTTTTCTTTTTTTTCTTATTCAAAGGTACTTTACTGTCCATTTGTGATCATCATGCTCTTTTCTGTTTTTTTTTTACATATTTTTTTAATTTTATAATTTGATTTAATTTTACTTATCAGCCATGATTCCCCTGTCCTCCCTCCTCCCACTCATAGCTTGGGAGCCCCCAACTGGATCAGGCCCTCTGGATAAATGAGACAGTCGATTAGCTTGAACTGTTTGGGAGGCACCCAGGCAGTGGGACCGGAGCCTGTCCCTAGTGCATGAGCTGGCTGTTTGGAACTTGGAGCCTATGCAGGGACACTTTGCTCAGCCTGGGAGGAGGGGACTGGACCTGCCTGGACTGAATCTACCAGGTTGAGCTGAATCCCCAGGAGAGTCCTTGCCCTAGAGGTCATTGTTTACTTTTATCCTGCTCATTCTCTACACAAATGACCCTTTTTCCAGTATAATAAGTCACACTCATCCCTTCTAAGGACTTAGGCTGTATCCTGCAACTGTGCCTGGAAGTTACTGTGACATATTCATATTACTGACTTCTTCTAATCAGGTGTCAGCTTAAAATGCCATGGCCCCAGAAAAATATTCTCCAATCTCTTGAGTCTGCTGAAGACCCATCCCAATTTCTTTTAAATTACATTAATTTCTTTTCATCACAGAATTGATTGTTCTATGGCATTTTTGGTTCACTTCATTTTTTATTAATTTTCCTCCACTGAACATAAGAATTTTGTTTAAATTAAGCATTAGGATGGACCCACTACCTACAGAGTCATTCCTCAGCCTATCTCTTGAGTGAATAAATGAGTGAGTGGTTGAGTATTTCAGTAGGTTTCTGGATATAATCTTTAGCATCATGATTTTCAAATTGTGTGGGCATAACCCCAGAATTATTAGCTAATTAGCAAAACTATAGATAAAACCATAAGAAAATGTGATATATTTTACTAAAACACTTTCATGCAAAGGCATATAAGATAATATAATTATATAATAGATAAGAATACAAAATAAATTAGACTATACAATTTGCGTGATCATGTGAAATTGATCATGCTTTCTATGAAATTTCAAATTTTTAGTTGCGGCTTAAAACTTTGATTTAAAATCTTCAGATATACAGCACAATCATTTTTGTTCTTAAGTATATTAATATTAAAATAAGAAAAAGTTTAAAGGACAAGAGTTGTTTCATGAATTTCCTGTGTGAGCGGTGTGGGAAACAGCAGTACTTTTAATGATCCATTAGAAATATCTCCAGAGATGATAAGCAAGTTCCCCCCCTGGGAGGGGGGGTAATTTCCAGTGTCCGAATCTTGACAGTTGTAGGTTTGTGTTCTTTTTTAGAAAGCTTTAAAGGTTATTTCCTGACAGTGGTGGTCAATATTTGATGTGTTACAAAATACTTGTTTGTTAAGATCAGACTAAAAACCCAGGACCACAAGGCAGCCAAATTCCTTAAGAAGAAAGGCCAAGGAGCTATCAAACATGCACAACAATCAAAGAGGCAAGAGGCATGGTGCTAGTGTGCACTTGAGTCTTGAAGTGAAGATGTTGTAAGTAAGGGAATATGGAGATAATCAACAAGCATTTAGGTCAAGAGGAAGTTTTGACCAAATTTACATAGTCTAGAAATAAAATATGATGCTAATGCCAGACACAGTACACTTCAAAGGAATACTATCAACCAAGCTCCTAAATTGCAGCTATTATATCCACAACATAATGCACCTTTCATTACAGAAACTAAAAGTATCCATCCTACCCTAATTTTAGTTTTAATATAGAAGAAAGTTTGATTCAATATTACCAATGAATATTTAATTTTTTCCAAAAGAAATGTTTTAATAAAAGTGGATTTCCTAGTTCTGCCAGACATCCAAATTCTGTCCAGTACATTTAAAAGTCTAAATTCTCTAATACTTGGTTTTAAAGTAATAATGTATTCAGAGATTTCTTTCCTAGGCAGACTGAATTATCACTGGAACTCCAAATCCTGCCCTGAAGTATTCATTATAAACTTAATTTCGCACTTATTTTCTTCAACTTTTTTCAATGTGTTACACTTCTGGGAAGTTAGCAAGCTACCTGAAGGGAAAGTTATTTCATGTAACTTTCTAGTCATATTACCAGATGGAGAGATTGCAAAGAGAGAGGAATAAGACAGATTTTGTGGGTGATTGACATTTATTTATTAATTTCTTGCTAGACTATACAAATATCAATTGAATTGTGAGTTAAACATCACTCAATGAAGAGTATAATAAGTTTTTTATAACTAGTTTAAAAAGAGATAAAATATCCAGGACTTAAGGCATGTCACTCAACAACCATTTGACACAGTGCTGGGGAAATATATAAACCAAAATGTTTCAAAGATTTTTTTTTCTATCATACAGAAAGATCAAGAAATGAAATCAACATCTCCAAGTTCCAGAACCATCTAGTCAAACTTTATGATGGGACTTAGAAAGCTGATCCCCACTCCAAAAATTAGTGATGCTCTGACAAGCATTTGGAGACAGCAAAGGAAAATTCAATTCTTCCAATGACACATGCAGGCATTTGAATCACAGAACTAACTTTCAAATTTCACTGAAAAGTTTGGAACAATGAAGCTGTCCCAATGTCTAGGGACTTTCATGACATACACTTTGAGAAAATGACCCACACCAATGTGTCTGTTCTACCACCATTGTTCCAGTAGTGACAGGCCATCAAAGCTGCTCCTATCATTTAGGGGATTAATAGTGAGATTTTTACATAATTGGTATATAAGGAACTCCTATTTTAACCAGAAAGTCATTTTACAAATGCAACTCTGACTTGAATCATCCTTTATTTGTCCAGAGACAAATATTTCAATTACTTCTTGGATAGGCACATGGGTAATATGCACTTTAGACAATATGGTCATGAAACATATTATCCAAAGGTGGACATTTAAGGGAAATATCAGAATGCATTAATAACTGTGTTAAACCAAAGGGATGAAATCATCCATTGCATCTTAAGAGAAAAATAGTTTTAAACAATACACTTATGTAAGAAAACATTTGGCACTAAAATGTAAACATTGTGGGGAGGAAAAGTTTATCTTTAATGGGAAATAATAATGTAAATAGAAATATAATTAAGAAGCAATAAATTAAGATAAAAATAGTCATTATTGATTATCTTCTTTAGACCAAGGAAAACTCCAACAGTAAGATGTTAAGTAGTGTGGATGTGTTAGATAGCCATCTTGGGGCATCCACATCAGTTATGTTTTAGAGTTAGTAAACCAAGTTTAGAAAGACTAAGTCTCCTGTCAAAGACATTTGGATAACAAATGATGGGGACTGGATCAGAGCGCTGAAAGTTCCTTCCACTCTTCCCAAGATCATTATCATATAGACATTGTATTTCCATTTGGTACATGAGAATATGAAACTAAGGGGCTGTTCTCTGTTCAAGTTTACACGTTTACTTTGGAAGACAAACTCACTCAGTTCTGCCTGACTCTGAATACTATATTCTTTCTCCCAGGAATGAGATTTTTCTTATCACTTTTGCTTATGTTTTCAGTGGGAAGGAGTTTTCCCAGCCTTCATTCTTTGATTTTGCTTAAGCTCCATGTCTGCTCTCCATTTTCCCCTCCTTGGCCTCTCACTTTTCTTTCTCTGTGCCTTGGGGAGCCATTTAAATGTTTAATCAAGATGTCAGAACTGGGCTCATCAGGAGTCTTACCTTACTAGTAAGGGGTTTCGGTAATTCACATCCTTGCATCAATTACAGGCTGTGTTTTGTCTGGGGGTGATTTGTTCAAATCTCCTTTTCCTTGTCAGATTTTATCAAAGGGCTCAATCGTAATTACAAAATTTTGTAAGCCTGACACAAAGGGATGAGTCTAGGTGACTTCATTATAATCATCTTTTTTTTTTTCTAAAAAATGCCCATATCACTCTGTCACAACAGGAAAGAACTTGTGAGTGTGGCAAAGGAAGGGACGTACACTCTACTCACCCAGTCTTACCCTTACCCACTAAAGTAAAAACGAGTTCAGTTTCCTGGCATCCTTCGGTTTTATGGCTCACGTCTTTGTGCAATTAGGAATAATCATATCCCTTTTCATTCTCAAAATATTACAATTTAGACAGTCATATAAGGCATCTATCTCTATGCTCATGATAGATTCATAGACAAAAACATAGCTGAATGGATGCATTCTGTTTTCTCTTCACTTTACTCTTTTTCTTGGAAGCCCCCTATGTGTACCCTTTTAGTGGCTTCCCTTATAGGCAAATGCTATCAGTCAAAACCTTAGTGGGGCATGAGATAGTTCAGCAATGTGGAGTCAGGTTGTTCATACTCTGGTTTGCTTCCTACCTGGCTATGGTATATTAGCATCACTACCAAAGCAGACATTCAATGGCTAGTTGATGTTGAAGCACTAGTTCTGGCTCCTAAAGTCTACATTTATCCTTGGCATATAAAGGTTTCTGCACTGTTATTTCCCTCTGGGTGTTCATAGTACCTTGCAAATTTCTTTAATCTTGCCTATATTTTTTTTTAAATATATAAAATAGTCTCACCCCAATCTTGTATTTCTTGCTAGGATGCTAAATGATAGAATGTTTCCTCTTTTTTCTTTCAATTTATCTACAGTGAATGTAGAAAGCATATATCCATTTTGCTTATGGGAAAGTTTAAGCTCAAAGAGGAATGAAATTTGATTTTCGATGTCCCCTGACTATGAAAGCTTCAGGCTGTCATTCTACATCAAGTTAGTCAACCTATCAACTGCTTTCAATATTAGATAATGAAGGGAAAAGCAGGTTCTTGCAAATTTTTTCTACCACAAGAGGATATGAATTTGGGAGGTAGATGTGGGGGGAGGGTCCAGGAAGAGTTGGAGGAGGAAGTAGAGGGTGGATATGATCTACATATATTATACACATGTATAAAAATAGTAAAAGAATAAAAGAGAAATCTGTCAATCACATATGAATATATGTTCATTTACCAAATACTTTTATGTATGTTTATTGAAAATAATTTTAAACAACGTATTCTAATCATGGTTTCTCTCCCTCATCTCCTCCCAGATCCTCTCCACTCCCCACCCATCCAAATTCATGCCTTCTTTCTCTCTCTCTCTTTAGAGCAAGTGAGTTCCTTATGAATTAAGAATTGAACTAAATAGGAAAATCACTAGAAGAAAACAAAATAAAGTTCATATAAAACAAAGACACCTAGCAACCCTAATAGATGCCAGATTTAAACTGTGACCATACAGAATCTATAAGCATCATCAGGATAGTCCTAAAAGCCATACACCACTTCTCTAACATTTTTCAACTGCTTTCTGATAAACTGAAATCTTGCTCATTAGCTGTCTCTAAATAATATTCCAAATAAAGCTGAGGTGATGAGCTGGATAAGAACAAAATATATTATTTATTCCTTTTTCTAACTACACACTACCTCTTAATGAGTGCCAAAGATATTAAAAAGATATTTATTCTAATTGAATATAATACAACACACTAAGCTCAGCCATTATTTATCTGTTCATCCTGTCATGCCACAGATCAGTGATTGGTACCCCTTTGCTTATGAAATTGTCAACCTTTGGATGTAAGAATTCGACGTTCTTTGTCTAAGATGAGTAGAACATGCAAAATAAGGGCAGAAGCAGCATCAGAACCATTGCATTCAGCAAAAAGGTAAAAGACACATTAATCAATAGTGATTTTAATGTAAAATATCCACCACACCACAAAGTAGCATGTTTGAGTTCTTAGTCCTCAGCTGTTGCAAGTGCTTGGGAAGTTGTGCATCCTGGCTGGCATATGCCAGTCTCTGGGGATGAACATCTACAAGTATAGCCATCCCTGTTTCCCATCACTGTCTCTCTGATGGATGATAGAGTAGTCATCTTGTGAGAAGCAACAGGTGCACAATCCTGCTCCCATCCCTTCATGATGAACTGAAATCCCCATAGCCTTGAGCTGAAAGAGAGTCTTTGATCTTGTAGATTTCTTCTCCCCAGTATTTTGTCATAATGACAAGAAAGACAATTAATACACTAAGATCTAAACTCTGTTACATTAATTATAGGCACAAAGAATTGATTCTACAGTAAGATGTGCAAAGGAATTTACAACATATAATGCATCTATCCCTTGATTTACTTTGCTGTTTTTTCATTTTTATATTTCTATTACCTACACTGAGAAGTAAGATTCCAGAGCATCAGTTCAGTCTGTCTGTTCTGCATTTTGAAGATAATTTCATTGAGAAGGCTCATCCAGACTAAATAAAGGGCCCCTCCAAGACACCGGGGAAGAGTAGAGTGTGAGTATGTAGCTTTTTTCCCCCCAGTTTTTTGAGACAGGGTTTCTCTGTGTTGTTTTGGTGCCTGTCCTGGATCTCACTCTGAATACCAGGCTGGCCTCAAACTCACAGAGATCTATCTGCCTGCCTCTGCTTCCTGACTGCTGAAATTAAAGGTGTAGCTTTACAGAATCACCTAAATCAGTTTCCCAACAAGGACTCTTTAGATTTCTTGACATTAAAAGTGTGCTGCCACAGGGGCCATGGTGACATCTAGGTCCGAGCTGCTGCTGGGGGCCAGTCTGGGTCCATCCGTGGTCCTGCTGTAATTGGTGTCTGTGATGATGTTCATGGTTCTTGTTGCCACAGATGATTATAAGAGCCATGCCTGTTGAAACTTTTCTCTTTATTTTAATATTCCTCATCCTTCTTAATTTCCTCCTAGCAACACAAATACCTCTATATTTCCATTAGGTTTCCCAAGCTGTGTGGATCTCCCAAAAGGCAAACCTAGCCTTATGAGCTTACCCATCTGCCACAGTTTACCTACTCATATCCTGGGGCTCTGAGCACAGCTGTACCACATACCAAGGCTATGGGTTATCATTTACATATAACGTGGCTTTATATCAAGGGGAGCTTGTTCTGAGCCTCCAGCCCTTGAGTAGTACTTTCCAAACTACATCATATTAATAACAATTTATTTCATCCTTATGGAAAACCAATATTCCCCCAAAGTAAAACTTGCTGTCTTTCTTTCTTTTGCAACAACTTGTAGACAATGTATGTATCATAATCTATTTGCTATAGTAAGTATCATAATCTATTTGCTATAGTGTGTAAATCAGAAAAAAAATGCAGAATTCTTATACACAAATCCTTCCTGGTGTTATGGACAACAGTTCCAGTTTGTCATAAAACTCAGCTGTTTTGAATAAAAAACAATATTTAAGCTGCAAATGTCATTCTGGACACAACATTTTAAACATTACTATCATATCTTCAGCAGGACTGCTACTAACAGCTGGTGAAATCATACCACTTGCCTCCTTGGCTTTAGCATATTTGTGGAGTTAACCTCCCTTGTTTTTTCCCCTTGCTTATCAGAGCAGGAATATAATTCCGATATGAGCAATTACATAAAGAAACTATAGTTTATCTGTGTACAGATGACCTTCTATCCAGCTAGACTGCTCCACTCTTCCCACAAGGCAGCCAGGCGCTCTATTATTTCTTCAAAGGTCATATTCAAGTGGAACAAATACACCTGATATTTTCAACATTATTTGCATGTAATTTGCTTATACCCAAACAGAATGATTTTGAGGAGTACAAATCTAATTTAAATTTTCCTGAACCACCATAGTGAAATGATAACTGTGCTTTCTGAATTTTGACAGCAGTACAGAATTTTCATTAGATGTTAGAAGAAAACATCAAACACTGGAGGAAAGGAACATATTCTAAATGCAAAGTAGAAGCAGGAACCTTGTAGATATAAAACACCAGGCACATTTGCTAAACTTAAGGTCATACCTAACAGGGAGCTTCAGAAATATCCTATCAAACACTTAATTTAAAGTGACTTTTTGTTCCAGGGTTGGGAGAGGGTAAAATATATGTTATTTATTTTAATGAGCTAGGGACAGCTCTCTATACTAAACATACTCAATTAGAAAAATAATTCCTTTGGCTTGGAGTTTTAAAGGTAATTTTAAAGCAAATAACATAAGTAAGGAATACCTGCCAGCTGTCCATTCATTAAGCCTCGAGTGACTAGATTTGAAGGAGCATCACTAAACAGCAAATGTTTGCAGAAAGCTGGCAGAAGCTGTACCTGAGAGAGGAGGCAAATCCACAAGCAAAGGATAGAAGAGAAGGCTGACAGCCTAGAGTGAAGCTTCCAATGATGCTCATTGCAACCCCCAGATACACTTGGTAGACTCCCACCTCTTAAAACTCAATATTCTGAATTAATTGTATTGGGGGGAAAGCCACTGTTTTGTTGGATAATAAATAATTACTATTGTTCAAATACATGTTATGAAATATCTAAGCATACCCAGTTGGAGAAAAAAATATAACTTTAAAAAGGGTAAACAAGGGACAGTGAGATGGCCCACTGGGTTAACCAACTTGCTGCGAAACTTGACAATCCAAGTTCAATCCTGGGACATACATGTTATAAGGAGAGAGCAGTATCCTTCAAACTGTCTGTGACTTCTACATGCAGGCTGTGAAATGTGTTTACATACATACACTAAACACATACACACACACACACACACACACACACACACACAAATAAATACATAAGTGAATAAAACCAAATAATAATATGGTGAGAAAAAAATGGCTGCCAGAGGAATATGGTAAATGTAAGGAGACACACTAGATACTAAGAGCAAGAATTTGCTGCAAATTCATTGCCATTCTGAAAAATGTTGGTTTCAGAATATATTTCCTATTAGATATAATTGGCTAAAGTAAAACCTCCTCAAATACAGTCAACCTCTCCTTGCAGACAATGCTCTTCACCTATGCTGTGTTCTTCTGTGAAGAAGTCAAGAAACTGAGAATGCCCAAGGTTTCCTTGATATCAGGCAGTTTGTGTTTTCTATTTTATTTTAATCACCCGGTTCCCTTTCCAACATTCATATGATCTTGAACCATCCTATAATGAAGAAATTAAGAATTAATAAAATCAGAGGCTTGCCTGAGTAAAACAGTAAAAATAGTAGGAAGACGGAATGTAACCTTTCTCCTCGTTAACTATAACGTATCAAAGCCAAGTTTCAAGGCCATCACAGCGGTCAAGTGTCTCCTAAAAATGAGCCCTAGAGTGACTGCTACCCTCATAGAGAACATCCCTAACAGCAAAGATGCCTCTCGGGCAGAAATAAGAAATCAACAAGCCTAGAAAAGACCAGGTTTGAAGAAAGCATCTTCCTGATAAACCACACCAAGGAGCCTCACTAGTGGTGCTTTGCCACCTCTCATCAAAAACACTTTGACCCCTCCTTTCCCAGGATTATCATCATGTGCCCTATACACCAAACTAAACTATTCACTGCTCTCTAAGCACACTCTTGTCCTTTCAATTCTCTGTGCCATCCAAATCTTACTTGCACATAGACACAAGTCAGGCATACACAAAAACCAGCCCTCACACAAGGCACAGCAAGATACAGTAAAACCAGGCACAAACCATTGTATCAAGGCTGGACAAGGCAACATGCTCCTCTAGTAAATCTGACTCACGCCATAGACAATCTCACTTAGTTTAAATTATTATAAGAGTCATCACTTCATAACACATCGTTTCTTCCTCCTTGGTCACAGCATATGTATGGCTCATCATTGCTATTAAACTCTAGGTTCTATGGAGGTAGATTTTTCATATTAAGTACTTCAATGCCTTGAACATAATATATGTCAATATACACATAAATATTATATTATATATTATATATATAATGTTAACTGGACCTTGGGAAATGGTTAAGTTCATGAAGGTTGCCACACAAGCATGAGGAACAGAGTTCAGTCTCACAAAACCCATATAAAAAGCCAGACATGTTGATATAATCCCAGTATGCAAAAAGAGACAAGGGAAACAGAGTTTGCAGGCCAGCCATTCTAGTCTAATTGACTAGCTTTAGGTTCAGTGAAAACCTTCAAAAAATAAAGTATGTGTGGGGTGTGGTCTGGAGAGATGGTTCAGTGGTTAAAAGCACTTTTTGCTCTTGCAGAGGACCCAGGTTTAATTCCCAGCATCTATATAGTGGCTTACAACTGTCTATAACTTCAGTGTAAGGGGATCTGATGCCTTCCTCTGGCCTTCACATGGACACTATGCATACACATGGTGCCCAGCCATGCATGTAGGCCAAATACCCATACACAAATTATAGCAACAACAACAAAAACAATAATAATGATCATGATAATAATTTTAAAATGAGTTGGGGGCTGAAGAGATGGCTCAGTGGTAAGGAATCCACGTTGCTCTTGCAATGACTCATGCTTGAGGCCCAGTGCCCACATGGTGGCTCACAACTGTCTGTGCTTCCAGCTCCATGGGATCCAACACACTCTTCATGTCTCTGTGAACACCTGCACATACCCCCCTACACACATACATATTATTTAAAATACAATGAATATTTTAATTTTTTTACATAAGGTAGACAACATAAGAAAGACAGCCAATACTGACTTCTGATCTCTATAGGATGTAGACACACACATGTGTGTGTACACATGAGCAGATACACACAAACATGTACACACAGAGAAACACAAAAATTGTGTTAGGTGAATGACTAAAAACATGATGTGATGCTCTACAGGGGAAAGACATTGATCAAGGAGCTAGAAACAGAAGTTGGTAGTGTCTCTACAATTTTAGAGGTCTGGGGTTTGCAAGGCAGCTCAATGGGAGAAAACACTGGCTCAGCAAGCCTGATCATCCTAATTCAGATCCCTGGAAGCCACATGCAAAGCCCCTTGCCACCACATACATCTGTATCCACAGTGCTCCTCCTGAAGGTGAGAGGTAGACACAGGAGAATTACCTAGAAGCTTGCAGACCAGCCTGCCTGAAGTATAGTGTGCAGTAGCAGGAACCAGCAAGACTGTTTTGAAACAAGGTGCAAGGTGAGCTGATGCTCCTGAAACTTGTCTTCTCACCTCCACATATATGCTGGGGCATTCATATAAACACATTCGAACACTTCATACACATGTAAATCTGTGCCACATACATCACACACATATATGCACACAATATCCCCTACACACATTCACACCACACATGTATCATACACACACACACACACACACACACATCATGCAGTCATACAGACACATATCCATACCTCTCCATACACAGAATGGGGTGGATATTTAAAGACAATAAATTCAAATTGAAAAATTATCTTGTAAGTTTAATGTCTTGTGGAAGAACTCAAACTATATAGGAACACTTTTGCCATCACTATTATACTATATTCATGTGGTCCATGCTTATAAGTCCTGAGTCACCATGACAAATACCATATAATATTACAGTCACATAGCCATGGAGATATGAGCCCTTCCTCTCCTAGAACATGAAAGAGCAGAGTGTAGTCCACTCAGCTAGTCAGTGACTGAATAACTCCCAGGACCCAGAGTTAAACTAGAGTTAAACTCTTGCTCATACAAGCCGTCTCATGAAAAAAAAAAATCTGTTTTCTCTGCTCTCTGAAAATATTAAACATCACATTTTAATGACTTGACCTACAAAAAGGTTAACAATATGTTCATTCTTTTAAATGGCATGTTTTGTGATACATTTTAGAAAAAGCATCAGTCATCCTTAATAAAATGCTAAAATGATGTCTTTTGACTGATGGTCAATACTTTTATTTATGCATTCCCAGAGACTAGTCAGTGGGTATTCCCTTCCACTAATCATTAAAGGCATGACATTGTGTTTCAACTTGGTATCTGCATGTTGATTGTCCCCTCTTATTTAAATGACCTTCATATGAATGAAAAGGAAATGTGATAAAGTGGAGATGTTATAAGCATTTTAGGATTGTATTAAATATTAAAATATAATTATTGATCATCATACTCATTACCTAAAATATTTTCAGAATAATGTAGCCCCAAATCAGACATGAGGTTTGCGCTGAATGTGTGCAAAGTAAATATGAGCATCTTACCATGCTCAGAATTGGATACGAGTTTCAGAGGCATATGGTATTTGATGTTACTGGTACTAAGGCCAATCTGACATTTGCTGCTGCCAGTCCTAAGGCTAAGTAGTTCTCCACGAATTCTAAATTCTCTTCTTACACATGCAGATCCACTTGGATTTTGTTTCTGGTGATCTATCTACTCTAGGCCATTGTTCTTAATATCTAGCACCTAATTCCTTTCAAGATCTTCCAGAGTATGTTTTTCGTGTCTTCGTGTTTAGTTTTGCCCGTGCACTCTGATTCCTACATTCTCTTCCCAGAGCCCACCCAGGCACCCTCACCCTCATTCTCTGCCCTGCCTTCAATTAGCCTTTTCAATGAGACAGACATGCTGAGGTGACCCACCACTCCCTCCCCCCGCGACTCACCCAGGTTCACAGGCCTGCTCACCCATCACCTCTCTTCTTCCTATCTTCTTGTTCCTAGAACGACTCCTAGCTTTCAGTCTCAATTTTCAGATTTCTAAAAATAAGACAATGTCTTTGCCAATCTCACTGCAATGCACACTATATCTATGAGCTCTGTAAGTTCCAACCCAGGGATTTGGGGACTACACTGGCCTATGTTTCTAAACTTTCCATGATGACCCATGACCCACCTGATGTGACATTGGTGTTTCTCAAAGCACGAGGCTTTCATGAATCATCAGTCACAAGCATCACAATTCATTATAATAATTAGGATCTCATTTGTCAATATATCTTATGAGACAAAACTCCTTATGCAGATGTGTTAAACCTGAAGAAATGCCTCACTTTTGCCATTGTCCTCCATGCTCATGCATCCTCTCCAAAGTCATGTGATCTTCCTCTTGAGTTAAGAACATGTCTACTGACACAGCAGAGGTCAGGACATTGGTCCTATCCTACTAATGAGCTTTCTTCACTTAGAGTAGTTTTATTAAATTTTACATTAAAACACACACACACACACACACACACACACACACACGGTCCCTTTGGTCTTGAAAAATTAAAGAAACCTACATTACTGGTGAGATTGTCTCACAACATGTAAGCTTCAGAGAAAGGAACATAAATCAAATAAATGTGACATTAATTTAGTATTTCTGTATAATATGTCACTTTGTCATGCAAAAACTGTTTATGTGTGCATGGTAGAAAGATCTCAAATCTACAAGTAAAATAACTAGATATTAATAATAGTAAGTAATATTATTACTATTATTCTATCTCTGACACTAAATAAGTTGGAAAGGCAGCCAAATGCATGTCTCTCATGAGTACATGTTTATCTAACCACCTAGTGTAACAGAATGGGTTTTTCTTCTATGTGAGAGGAGCACACTGTACTTGGTTCCTAGCCAGCTATGGGCTGCTGAGCAACTCAGTGTACTTGTATGAGCCTGTTTTCATATGTGTGAAAAGAGAAAAAAAAAACAGACATTCTCCTAAGGATGACCTAGTTTAAACATCCGAGTTTCTGTAAGCCTCAGATCATGATGATCCTTGGCCAGTGACAACATTCTGTTAATAGAAATTTCCCTCATGGGTAGCATGGGAGCTGTTTTAGCACTTCTGAGCTAGTAGGAGATGCTGATAGCAGGTATTTTCAGCTGAAGATATCTCATTAGTGATGGCAGCTTCCAGTTCTGATTTCATATGAATAACTCCTATGGTAACCCCTTGTATTATATGAATTCTCTCCTTTGATCACCTTGATAATTCTACAGTTTCCTCAGGCACTACTCTCATGACAAAACACTTAACTTGTTCAGAAAACCTACACCTGCTTCCTACACACATACACACACACACACACACACACACACACACACACACACACACACACACCACATGGTGGTATTGTGTTCCCCAAAATATAGTGTACCCTAATAAATTTATTTGGGGTCAGAGGACAGAAAAGCCGCTAGATACTTGGGATAAGCAGTGGTAGCACACGCCTATAATCCTAGCATTCCAGAGGCAGAAATCATCTGTTCAAGGATACAGACAGGCATGGTGACTCACGCCTTTAATCCCAGAAAGCAAGCCTTTAATCCCAGGAAGTGACGGCAGATAGCAGAAAGGTATATAAGGCGTGAAGACCAGGAACTAGCAGCATTTGGCTGATTAAGCTTTTAGGTTTTGAGCAGCACAGTTCAGCTGAGATTCATTCTGGATGAGGACTCAGAGGCTTCCAGTCTGAGGAAACAGAATCAGCTGAGGAACTGGCAGGGTGCGGTGGCTGTGGCTTGTTGTGCTTCTCTGATATTCCAGCGTTAACTCCAATACCTGGTTCAGGTTTGATTTTATTAATAAGAACTTTTTAAGATTCATGCTACACACACACACACACACAAACACACACAAACACTTCAATTCATTATTAAATACTTTTCTGTCATCAAGTGAATAGTAAATAGGTATCTGTGTGTACTGATTATCATTACTCTTAAATCACATGGATAAAAAAAGTCTATAAGATAGGAGATTTGTTTTGCTCAGTAAAGAATTTTTAATTTTTGAGATTTGTTTTTATTTTATGTGCATGCTAATTTCTCCTGCATGTACATATGTGCACCCCATGCATGTCTGATGGCACAGAAACCAGAAGAGCTCATTAGATCCCCTGAAACTGGAGTTACAGGCTGTGTTATCCACCATGTGGGTGCTGATAATCAATCCCAGTCCTCTGAAAGAGCATTCAGTGCTCTTAAACACTGAGCAATCTCTCCAGTCCCTGAAATACATGAATTTGAAGCACAAATTCTATGTCTTTGTAACTTCAGCTATAGCTGATCATGCTGGATACATTATTCTATGTGCTAGAATAATGTAAATAGTAAATAATGTAAATAGAATAATATACATTATTCTATTTCTTTCAGATTCTTCTGACCATCTGAAAGAAAGTAACTTTCTTTCCTCCTTACACCAGGCCACACAAAAATTTTGCTTAATCCACATCCATACATGTCTACATAGCTGATGCGTCATGGGCACTACAGAACTAATGGAAATGAATAGTCCTCCTTTTGTACAATTATTAGTACAAGCAAACCTACTAGCACTGAATGAAGGTTTCCAATAATGGTAGTTAATCAAACCATGAATGAAAGTCATTCTACTCCTGAAAAATAGTTTACAACCAGCTAATTTTGCTCAAATCTTATTGAAGAGATTGAAACTTAGAAGATCTGCAAGATAAAAACTATAAAGAAATGAGCCTCATCAGACCCAGACATGTTTGATACATGTATTTACTATTAACCAAAAGGCTTCTAATTCACACCAAAATAACTTTTAAAATAAATTCGTGATAAAAATCGAAAGAAAACTGACAAGAGTTGAATGATTAACAATTTCAATGTATACATAACATATAAGTATATAAAATCCTTTAATTCTTTATGGGTCCTATATAGAACCTCATTCTGGACATAGGACTCATGGGAGTCTATGATTTATCTAATCATAGAGGGAACAAGATTGACTAGAGCTGTCAGTGATCCCGTGCATAAGGGTGCCTCCACACACTAACATTGTTGCCAACTGGCACAAATATCTCCATTATGCACTATAGTAAGTAGCAAAATGGAGATTCATTTGGAGAAAAGAGACACTGGAGAAGCCAAGACCATGCAGGAAAACTCCAAAACCCCAGAGACACTCTAGAATTGATGACGATACATAAAAGAAGTAAAATTCAAATCTAAGCAGAATATAGAAAAAGGAAAAATAATTCTCTGTTTAGAGAAGAAATTGTGGGCTTATATACAGGTCATTAGACTAGGTACCTAGTAGTTGAGTTCATGAAGCTTATTATAGACTCACTCACAGAATTATCATCTATAGTACTAAGAAACTTGGTAGATCACCTGCTGTGGTGAGTACTTGAAATACAGATATATTCTTCCTACATCCAACTAATTATCTTAAAAATATCTCCCATCTCTTCCATCCTTAAGGACATCTCTACTTGTCCCCATTTACATCATTCCCATATAAGATGAGATACTTGTATTTTATGAGGCTAAGGATTACTTTTGAACCTCATATATATATATATAATTCTTTGGGTAACTATTTGGAGTATAATATAATCATTTTGATGACAATGACTTGGGTTGAGAATATTTTACCAATTCCTTTTATAAGCTTCAAATTACCCTTGATTATTTTATAGTTTTAAAAATATGGCTTTAAAAAAAAAGAAGAGAAAACTTTCTTGAGGCCAGTCATGGTGGCCAGCACTTACAATCTCACGACCTGTGAGGCAGATACAAGAAGATCAGAAGTTCAAGGTCATCTTTGACTATATATACAGTGAATTCAAGGCTAGCCTGAGCTACATTAAACCCTGTCTCAAAACTTAAGAACAACAACAACAAAAAAAAGTCTCTTTTATAGCTAGGTTTATTTTTACTTTTCTTGCTCTAAATTAAATGTGTCAGGATTTTCTTTCACTAAAGGGCCCCTTTCTCAAGAAATCAAATATGGAAAGGGGTTTATCTCTTTTTTGGCTTCACTATTA